>NC_071282.1:4701605-5001605 GCF_023375685.1 Ictalurus furcatus
TTGTTTAACCTTTTTATCTTTTGTTCAGAAAATTCACAAAAATACTCTGCTCTCGTGGATATCAAACAACTGCACACACAACACAGGTTTATCCCCCAAAAAATTATCTTTGTGAAATGTAGGTGTGCTACAATCATTGGCACTCCTATGAATTCATATGAGAAAAATATATTTGAAGTATATTCCCATTGATATTGTACATTTTTTAGTACACCTGGGTGACTAGAAACAGGAAATTGTTCAACCATGACTTCCTGTTTCACAGGGGTATAAATATGAGGTAACACATAGGCTAAATTCGCTTAGTCATTCATAACAATGGGTAAGACCAAGGAATATAGCTGTGATGTGCGGAAAAAGGTTGTTGAGCTTCACAAAATGGGGCGTGGCTATAAGGAAATAGCACAAGCGTTGAAAATGCCCATTTCCACCATCAGGGCAATAATTAAGAAGTTCCAGTCAACTGGAAATGTTATGATTCAACCTGGAATTTAACGTATTTATTCTGTCAACACACTGAAGAGGACGCTTCGAGTGGCCCAAAAAAAAAAAAAAAAAAAAGGAGAAAAAAAAAATCACAGCTGGAGAACTGCAGAAGTGAGTTGTGTCTTGGGGTCAGAAAGTCTCCAAAACTACAATCCGAAGTCACCTACATCACCACAAGATGTTTGGAATGGTTTAATGAAAAAAGCCTCTACTCTCATCCAAAAACAAACTCGAGCGTCTTCAGTTTGCCAGACATTACTGAACTTCAAATGGGATCAGGTTCTATGGTCAGATGAAACAAAACAGAGTTTTTTGGTAATAAACACCAGAGGTGGTTTTGGAGCACACAGAGAGGTAACCATATGGAAAAGTACCTCATGCCCACGGTTAAATATGGTGCTGGATCTTTAATGTTTTGGGTCTGTTTTTCTACCAGACGACCTGGACATTTTGTTAGGACACATGGCATCATGGACTCTATCAAATATCAACAGATATTAAATGAAAACATGACTGCCTCTGCCAGAAAGATTCAAATGGGCCGTGGTTGGATCTTCCAGCAGGACAATGATCCAAAACATACATCAAAATCAACACAAAAATGTTTTTTTTCAAGGTCCTGTCATAGCCATCCCAGTCCCCTGACCTGAACCCCATAGAAAACCTGTGGGGTGAACTGAAGAGGAGAGTCCACCAGCGTGGACCTTGAAATGTGAAGGATCTGGAGAGATTCTGTATGGAGGAACGGTCTCAGATCCCTCGCCATGTATTCTCCAACCTCATCAGGCATTATAGGAGAAGACTCAGAGCTGTTATCTTGTTATCAAAGAGATGTAGCACAAAGTATTGACTAAAAGAGTGTCAATAATTGTGGCACACATATTTAACAAAGATATTTTTTAAAACTCACCTGTGTTATGTAAGCAATTGGTTGATATCCATGAGAGCAGAGTGTTTTTGTGAGTTTTTTAAACAAAATATCAAAAGGTTAAACAATCAAGACAATTTTTCACAGCCTTCTTTGCTCATATTTACCAAGGGTGCCAATGATTAGTGGAGGGCACTGTATGCCTGACACAGATGACAAAAAAAAAGTTAATTCCACAATTTCCAGACTCCATTTAATTCCTGTACTGAATTCCAGATGAACTGAATCTGTCATGACAGATTGTTCTCTTTCTCTCATTCAACCCAATTCTCTCTTTGACTCTAGGACACAGAGATCATCAACACAGCCGTTCTGACCGGCCGGACCGTCGCCATCCCGGTCAAAGTTGTCTCCATAGAACTGAGTGGGATGGTCACAGACATCTCCTCGTTCGTTGAGTGCAAGTCGTCCAACGAGGACATCATCAAGGTATTCTCTCCCCATTATTTCCCAGTAGCCAATGAAAGAAGAAAGTCTCAAAGGTGCATTAATCAAGATTAGTCAAGACTGCTATTCTGGTGGTTAAATATGTGAATTACAACAACATTGGAACAGTGTTTTATTGTTGAACCCAAAGCATCCCCACAGAATTTACGCTGGCCAGCAGAGTTCAATTAGAAGGTTAATGGTGTTAAGCATTTTAGCATTCAACTGTTTGATAGCCAAGTTATAATACTACAAACAAATAAAGTGAAGCTCATACTGATTTATGAGAACGGTCAAGTGTCCGTTCGATGTCCTGCTTTTCTTTGTAATGAGCTTTCGTGAGATTTTCAGCTGGTTAGCATCATTAGCTGCACAGGAGTTAGCCATTACATTCATTTCTATGAAGGTGGGTCATCCAAAGCATTACCTTTCCCGGTTCTCTAAGTGGCAAAAATGCATATATTCGATTAGTTATGTAAAGCCGGCCGTTCAACGGAACAGTTAGGCTTCATACAGATTGCATTTTCATAGCTGTCCAAGCGGAATGTTGATAATTCCGTGTAAAGAAAATTCTCGAAAAGCACTGCTTATTTTTTAACATGCTTCTTGTTATTGTGTGTGTTTTTGTTTTTTAGAAGCATGGTGTTTTTTTTTGTTTTTGGGTCACAGTAAAAGAATCTGGCTGGATTCCGCCATGTTTTCCTTCCAAAATGGGGGTGGGGTAAAGGAGTTTCAGAGAGTGTTTACATTATAAAACGAAAAAAAAAAAACACACAACCCAGACTTCCATTGCCATAATACACTTATATAGATGCCATAGCAGAAACAAATATAGTTTATCATGTTCTACATATTTTCTAGGTTATTTTTACTAGTTTGAAAATAAATATTGCATCTTTAAACAAAACTTCCCATCGAAAACATGACCATAGCGCAGCCCGAATTTCTTAGGCAGAGTGATCTTACAGCACACGTCCAGAACTTTTAAAAGAAAAGTATTGCCGCTGGGCATGACATTCTTTTTTTTATTATGCTATACATATTATTATGCCATCACTCAGAGCTTTCCATCTCCTTTAGGCATGTACAAGCTTTCCAATTCTGCTCTTGCATTTTATTTCTCCTCTATAGACTATATGTGTCAATTCCTAGTTCTTATTTTTTTTTCTCTCTCCACCATAAACTCAACATCATAGCCAAAGACTGCGATAAAGAACATAACCGCATTTTCAATTATCGTTTATTGCAGCGTTTTTATATTTCCCATAAAAGTTGCTGTCCGTTTCATTGGTGCAGTTTCCACAAAGCATCATCCATGCTAACTTTTAACAAGCTTTGGAAAAGACCGTTAACATAGCGACCTCTTGTGATATTGGTGCATTCGCACTGCGCGAGGACGAGATGACACCCATGCGTCAAAGGCAAACAGAGGCCAAGAGTTGCCATGAAACAGGTTTAAGATTTAGAGACCACTAGCTGGCAGATTATCGAGTGGGTTTGCTTGACTGGGCCATCTACTTTAGAGGCTAATTTGAAATGAGGCGTTCACAGTGTGACTTACGCACGGCCTGACAGATCAATGAAACGATCCGTTCGGGAGAAAAAGTAAGGAAACTCTTCAAGAAAGTGAAGAGGAAAGGGATTGAAAAATCTACAAGAAAGAAAAAAAAAAGGTTAGAGGCTCAAATGACCCTTTTAGTGGCTGTATTCTTTGAATGAGGTACAGCTTTTGTCACTTCAAGCAGACTTTTTGGGGCTTTTTCATCTCATCCATTCAGACTTAGAGCTGCCAATACAGCAAGTGTCACATCTGATTGTGTCTTGTGCTTTAAAATGCCTTTAGGTGTTTCTTTACCTTTACAAGCATAGGCGCAAACGGACTCGGTTAGCGATTCAATCAATCCTTTTCATTTGAAGTTTCATTGAGTCATTATCATTTGTATTCAGAAGAACTTTTTGGGGTTTTTTTGGTTTGTTTGGTTTGTTTTAAACATGAACAACTTGGTGATTTAAGCTTCTATAAGATGTACTGGGCTTGTGGGATATAATGATTTAATCACATGAATTTATTGAAAATTAGTCATTCTGTCTAGCCATTGGATAAGGTCAAAACAGATGGTGCCCTATAAAAGCAGGAAGAGCTAGTCTGTGTCTGATAGCCGATGAGTGGCAGTGGCTGAGCTGCATTACTGGAAGATTTAGTGCAATGCATGTTTAAGGAACCACTCTTTCACCACTTAGTTGCCATTTTCAGCCCTCTGTGCTTTGCCTTTTATGGAGTTTTGTGGGCGTCACTAAATGCAAATGAGCTCTGGCATTGGTCATTTATGGCTTATCGGCATTTATTAATTTACCCACATGAGTACGAAGAAAATAACTGTTACTGGCCCTTTACATACAACTTTACTTAAAGGGAGTGCCTCTTCAGCTATTCAAATCACACAGCACTGGTAGTTTGTGTGTCAAAGATATTCGCTTAATAATGCTTATTTTGCTTGTAAAAAGAGATTGCTTCTGAAGAAAAAACTGACCAATTTTGACCATTTTTACTTTTAAGCTTGGTGCAGTTGCGCTGGAATGAATTCAAATTGATGCAGTGAGAAAATGAAGGATTCGTTACACCTCTAGATTTGGTGCTGACCTTCATAACCAAAGCAGTTTGTGTCTTGAGGCAAGCAATGGAATATTGTGTCCGAGTGTGTGATGGAACCCTGTTGGGTCTCGTCTTTAAAAGCAGGAAGCTAATAATGGCAGCCATCTGAAGACAGCAGCTGGTCAGCTGAGCCACACAATATACTAAACACTAGATGCTATAGATACACCACACTAACCACATTATATCCCAACACCTCTCCAAACTCATGCAATGCTCATTGCATTAGCATTGTTGTGATTATTAACTTAGCAGTCCCAGCTCTGTAGAAGAGTGCTTCCCCATTCAAGCACACAAAAACACACGTCTGTGTTTAAAACCTGCTCGTATACACTCGGTCTTGGGATCAATGTCAAAATCATCCACCACTTTCCTTAATTGCTAGCACCATCATTTAGTCCGCCAGTGCCATTAACCCACATTAAACCGTTAGCCCACTCTATTACCCCACAAATGCGCTGTCAATTTAAATACCCATCAGTGCTCCAGTACATATACATGCACATTTCGTACTGGCTAGAGTCAGCATGGTGCTTTTTAAAGCTCAGAACCAGCCTCTTTTGCACCATCTGTTCCTGATATGGTCAACACAAGGTCATGGCAGTAGCATCTTGTTTGTGTATGGCTAGAAGTATTGTGTAGGAGGACTTCTGGAACTTCAAGACCTCTAAGTCAAATCCGTCACTGGGTATCTCCTTGCCACTTTACTGGTGTCTTAGACACTTAGCTGCTCAGCCATCCCCAGATACCCATGACACCCATCAGCATCCTCACTGGAATTACAAATGAACAGCCCATGAGAGCAGCTTAAAAAAAGGACCTTGAGTGGATGTAAATGATGACAAGTAAGTGGTTTCGGGAGACAGATATGTCTGCTGCTTCCCACCACAGAGCTAGTGTTCTTATGTTGGGTTTGATCGCAGATGAGGTCTATTGAAACATGTTGGTAGGTGAATTGGCTATGCTAAATTCACAGCTAATGGCTGGTGTGTGGTGGGCGTTCTGGCGCACTATGGTTGCCGTCACATCATCCAGGTCGATGCTACACACTAGTGGTGATTGAGGAGATTTCCCCCATACTATGTGAAAGTGCTTTGAGTGTCTAGAAAAGCGCTATATAAATCTAACTGTATTACCCCTAGGATTGAATAAGTTTGCAACAGGCTGGCATCCCATCCAGGGTGTATTCCTACAGTGTTCCTGGGATAGAATTGGGATCCATCCTGACCCTCACCAAGATCCATCCATCAATCCATTTTCTATATCGCTTATCTTACACAGGGTCGCGGGGAGCCTGGAGCCTATCCCAGGGAACTGGGGACACTCTGGACGGGGTGCCAACCCATCGTAGTGTACACCCGCACACACATTCATACACTACAAACAATTTAGAAATGCCAGTCAGCCAACAACGCATGTCTGTGGACTGGGGGAGGAAACCGGAGTACCCGGAGGAAACCCCCAAAGCATTTGAAGAGCATGAACCCCCAACCTTGATGATGTGAGGCACCTCACCAAGATAAAGCAGTTAATGACAATGAATAGATGATAATGATTATCTAGCATTTTTGGTCAGATAGAAGTTTCATTCAGTCAGTTTACCAATCTTCCAACAGGAATGTTTTTCCATTTGATTTAGTTTATTATTAAATTATTCTTATCGAATTATTAAACCACATCTAAACCTAGCTAGTTATTGAAATTTATGGAAACTCTGTGATACGAAGTTGAGTTGAGAAAGTAATATTCTTTTCTAATCCCGTTTGGATCTACTCTCTGTGTGGAGTCTCGTGTGTTCAAACAATGTCCACATGGGTTTCTTCCTGGTTCTCGGTTTTCCT
This sequence comes from Ictalurus furcatus, assembly GCF_023375685.1. Classification (NCBI taxonomy): domain Eukaryota; kingdom Metazoa; phylum Chordata; class Actinopteri; order Siluriformes; family Ictaluridae; genus Ictalurus; species Ictalurus furcatus. Next base: position 4,707,940 of record NC_071282.1, read on the forward strand.
CCCACATCCCAAACACACACAGATTGGCAACTCTAAATTGTATCTACACATGTGAATTTGTGTGTGATGCCCTGAGATGGACTGGTGTCCCATCCAGGGTGTATTCCCATCTTGGGTCCAATGTTCATGGGCAGGGCTACAGATCCACAGTGATCCTGACCAGGATCAAGCATAACGAATGGATATCTAGTCCTATAGTACCACAGGTTTATCAGCGTGGGCCCTAGTGCATTAACCTGTCAAAGGGCCCAGAATTCCAGCTGTTGCCCCAGTACATCGCAACTGATCAGTTTTCCGTATTTATAGTTTGGATTAATGAGATGGTGTTAGGGATCTTGTAAGTAGTAGATAAATGATGCAGGATAAATCTCATGACCTGTGAAGACTACGTCTCCCAACCTCCATCAGGATGAGATAACCTCTGATTACAGTGACAGATGCCCAAGACCTCAAGATAAATCATAGATGTATCCTAAAGCAAATATCTGTCTTTATATTACACTAAGTAATGTATTATTAAAGGCCACTGTGCGTTTATGGAGTCGTGAGTGGAATTGAAGGACTGGCTTAGAAATACAGTTTGTTTCGGCCTACAAGTTACTGAAGTAGGGAAAGGTCGAGCTGATTTCATGATGATGTGGTAATGGAGTTTTTGTTTTGTTGTTTTTAGTTGAAGTAGTTTCTGTGTCGTTACGGGTTTAAAGGTTTAAAACAATGATCACTTGCCCGAAAAAATCTAATGCATGTAATACAGCTGGAATCCAAAGGAAGGGAAGGGAAGGTTAGGGAGAGGAAGGAAAGGGAAGGAAAAGATTTGATGAACTATAGTTACAGGCTCATAGATTAGGGTATTGCTCTGGGTCATGTCTGGCCTATAAAATTAACAAGAAATATTTTTGTGTTTTAAAAATAAATCTAGGCAAAAACTACATGAATTAGGTTGGAAATATTTGCATCAAGTGATTGTTCTAAATTAATTTAATTGGTGCACAAGTTCAACTTATTCCATATGAATTCGTGGCATACCAAGGCATGTATTGATCCTCGGCTAAAAATGGTGTTGAACAGCAAAACTGGTCCATTTCCAACACCTTTCACAGACGTTCACTTCTATATTCAATTTGATCGTTCAGATAATCCAAATACTGTATCTTTGGCTGAAAGTGCCATGGCACCATAGAAACCCATAGTTCATGTCCAAACACAGTGCTGTGTATGGAATTCATCAGAGCTTTCATATGGTATTGAATTAATTTGCTTCTTGTCTTCCCTCGCAGGTGTCCATGAACTGTGACTATGTGTACGTGAATGGTAAGGAGACTCGAGGCTCTATGAATGCACGTGTGATCTTCAGTTACGAGCACCTGAACGCCCCTCTGGAGCTCACCGTGTGGGTGCCCAAGCTGCCTCTAAACCTCCAGCTCTCTGATAACAGCCTTAGCTTTATCAAAGGATGGAGGGTCCCAATCCTGCCTGACCGCAGGTAAGATTGGTTTTATCCAAACTAGAGCGTTTGATCAGTACAAGGTGTCATGAATTGCACATCGACTCACGAGTAGGTGGAGAGCGAAGGGAAAGGAAGTGCACTTGTCTCAGTGCTCGCTGAACTGAAGTGCTCTCAGGTTTCTCTGCACGCTCATTTCACTGCTCCATGCTCGTAAAAACCAGTGCGAGCAATTCACAGCACCTTGCTCTCATTTTTAATGACCACGCTCACGAGACGGTTCTGTTCACTCAGGTCGGCCACCCTCATTCTCTCTATTAATGATGCTGTTTAAACACCATAAGATTTTTTTTCCCAGGCTACGTAATATAGGAGTTCCTCCTCCACAGTTTGCAGTCTGCAATCGTAAAATAAGTCCAAGTATAAAGGTGTACAAGAGTAAACAAGCACGGTATCAGACAGATAGCTGATAGCAGTATCAGGATTGATGCATCTCGACTTTTATCCACCCATTCCTTCACTTATTCAGGTCTTTATAGTCATCGCCTCAGTACTTTTGCATATTCAAAGCACTGTGTCTGTGGGAGAAAGAAAAACAGTAGTGTTTGAGCATCATCAGTGTAGAAGAACTGTTACTTTACCTGGCTAGCGTTTCTCTCTCAGGAGTACCTTTTTACATGTTGGATATTTTGCAGAATCTAAAGAAGATTGCACAGGTTTCCACCCAAAAAGTTTCCAAATAGGTTTCAGTAATTGGGCTGTTTCTTCAGTAATTTTTGGATCCCTACTTCCACATAATCTCATGGTTTAATGTCATGCTTATTTTGAGGGTATTTAGGTCTATATTGGGAGAACCTTATGCCATCACAGCACATTAATGCACAATAACACCATGTCAAGTGATCAGACATAATTGCTCAATTTGATATAATCCTACATACAATTGTCATATTTAGTGGAAGTCTGTGAGACACAGGCATGGCCAGATTTTGGGTGTCTTTGCTGGTGATGCTTCAAATTTAAAATCAGCTACTGCTTGTTTTTTCAGCACTATCCTCATTCCATCTCACTGGTAAAGGTCTCATCTGTCCAGAACACTTTGTTTTAGCTAGCCTGACCTTTATGTTCTTAGCGCTTACCTGGAGTTTGTTGCTTTGTTTTTCCTCAGAAATACCGTTATGTTCTTCAATTTATGGTAATCCTTGATTCAGGATGGAGAGGCTTCTTTAAATGTTTTGTCTACTCGAAGTGTTCTTCATTCATCCACGAGTGTGAGAATCCTTAGGCCCCTTTTTTAATTTGTAAAAAATTCTGCCGTGTGTCCATGCAGTCGCTTTCAAAGTGGAGGGCCACAGGTACGAGTTTGTCCATCTTCACATCCGCTATCTAGCTTCACTAGTTTCTAACATCCACGTAGTACACTTTGTAGGCTACATGTTTCTTTCACCATCCAACTGGTCCAGACTTGTGGCCAAAAATACCATTTGAGATGCATCTAAGAATCGATTTTTTTCTTCCCTTCACCCCTAGTGTGGATGCAGATCACCACATCTCCAAAACTTAGTTTGTTTTTTGGAGAACCTGATCCTGTGCTTTTTTACAGTTGTTTTTTTTAATTAGCTCACAATTTTAAGGTCTTCACAGTTGACTTCTATCTTCCAGCGTTAATCGTTGGCGGGCAGAAAGGAAAGCATCGGCTTTCAATTAATGTCTTTCAGAATGGAGATCGGAGATTTTCAGTTCTGTACACATGAGCTGTGAGGGGGAAATTACTTCCCGCTTAATTGAATTCATTCAGATGGGCCATTTAGATGGAAATGTGATCTGATTTCATGATACTAATCCAATTCCACAGTAAGCTTTAACATAGATCACCAAAATCTTTAAAGAAAGACTTGTCTGTGTCTCTTGTCTGTCCAATATATTAGTGTTTCAAGCTATAAGTGTTGATAAAGTTTGTAGTTTTAGCAAATGAGAGATTTTACTGTAGCCAGGCCTTTTAATAAAAGTCTGGAGTGGCGAAGGATCTGAATGAATGTTAAACCGAAACTGTTGAGGTAGTCAAGTGGGGAATTGATTTTGTGCTATATTCTTTGATTTCCATTATGCTGACTCTTTCTTGACCCCTACTATCTAGGTAATGTATATACAGGAGGAGAGAGAGAGAGAGAGAGGGAGAGGGAAAGGTGGTACATTTGTATTATAAGAATCTTTTAAAGGACTGAGAAACTTTTTCAGCATGTGAAGAATGTTAGGCAATAAGACAGTTCTCTTCTGCCAGAATACACCTAGAGTATACTGTGATAAGAACTGCCAATAGGCAAAACTCTGGCCATCATGACCAATACAGATGGCTCTCCATTTGCCTTGCAGCCATCTAGATCTTAATGAGTTGGGACAAAACCTAAAACTTCCTGGTGGAAATAAACTCTGTGACTTGAGAGAGTATTTGTGGGTGTAGTCACCCTTCACAGAGCTGCCTTACAGTTTTACAGCAGAACCTGGACAACCTCAGTGGGGGCGAATCTATCTATCTATCTATCTATTTCTTCTCTATCTTTTTTTCCCCCCTCTGTCTTTACCAGCTGAAGCTTTTGACGTATTGTGAAGTGGATCTGTTTTGCATTCCACCCAGCTGCTGATAATGATTGGGCTGTACATGATTTGTCGGTCAACAACAATCTCTTGTCCTGTTTTTGCATGTCAGAAGCAGGCTGGGAAGGCAGCTTCATCTCTCACACTGACAGACAGGTCTAGTTTATAAGTATTGCGGGGGGGGGGGAGATGCATGACTGTAGCCAGAAATGTCCGTACGATTCGGCATTTGATGCTTGTAAAAAAATGGCAACTGTAGACTAAAACATTTAGTACATTTTCCCATGCAGGTCGACACGTGACAGTGATGACGACGACGATGATGAGAGGAAGGTGAGCCGTGGCTGCACGCTGCAGTACCAGCGAGCCCAGGTGAAGGTTCTCACCCAGTTCCACACTACCTCCAGCGAGGGCACCAACCAAGTGATTACTATGCTGGGGCCTGACTGGCAGGTGGATGTCACCGACCTGGTGCAGGACTCGCTTAAAATTGTGGATCCCCGTGTGGCGGAGTTAGTGGATCACACCGTGTTGGTGGCCCTGGAGCAGGGAACTACCATACTGAAGGTAAGGGACAAGGGGTATTTGAAGTGTTCCCTCTAGCATGGGGTACCCAACCAAGAGATATATCCACTGAAGCCATGTTTACATTACTGATGTCACTTGTTGGTTGTTAATTGTTTGTAAGGGACCACAAATTGGTAGTCACCAGGCCCTTGGGTGACTTACTGGTTCAAGCATCAGCCTATAGGAAGACAGGAACAGGAAAGAGGAGTGATCTGATTGAAGAAGGAGTTTGAATGCATCCCAGAAGGGGGTTTAGAAAAGATCAAGTGATCACGGAGCATGGTTTCCTGTTTTATAATCAGTCTTGTACAGTTTCCTGAGTGCCTGGTTAGTATCAAACTGTGGGGTTATAATGACTCTTGGAATCCAGAATGGCCAACCCTCCAATTTGGGGAGACACTACATTGTTCTGATTGCACCAAAAATTGTTGAACACAGTGAGCGACCACCAATTTGAATTCCAGTAAAGTCAACGGTCATAGATAGTCCCTGAGCCCCAGAATTATTCGGTGACTGGGAAATCAGGGCTAAAACCATGTAGTGTGTTTCAAGCCTTATGTAAAACTCCTGACTCAGATGCTGATCAGATGTGTTAATTTATAGCTGGAACAAAGGCGAGTTCCAGGAAATGGGCTAGATTAATGTGATGCCACTAGATATGACAGTAAACAGTCGACCTAATCTACAAAGCCCAGTTATGATCGCCCTGCTGCATCACATAGCCCCTGTGTTTCTAAATCTGCTTAGACGTTGCTGTCTGAGTCTGTGTCACTGAAGTTACCTTAGTCTGTTATTCAAAATGACATTTCAGTCACAGATAGAAAATGACTCTAATGAGAATAAACAAATGTCATGTGAGGGGTGATGTTATTATCTTTATGTCCTCGCTTCTGACCCGGTTCAGTCTTAACAGGGCTAATTTCCTCAGCACATTCAGGGCATATGACATGTTTCAATAGGAGAAAATTGGCAACAATGAGTATGTTCATTTGAGTCAGTATCTGCTAGGAGTCCAAGGTCAGCGTGACTCTTCCCAGTGGCTTTGTCATTAGAGGTTAAATTCCATGAAATAATCCCAGAGTAGTACGTGTCTGTTCTGTGTGTCTGTTCTGTCTGTCTGCTAGAACTATTGTAGTACTACTTAATTTTCTGAGAGAGAGAGTTGAGAAAGCGTTTGTATTTTTCTTCCATCTTTTGCAATCAAGCCATCTCTCACACACAAAGCACAAAGAAAATCAGCTAATTACAGAAGGAACATCGTTGTTAATAATTAAAGGCCAGTGCAGTCCTTTTGGAAATCATCGTGTAGCTCATTGCATTGTTCCATGTATAATGCTATCTGGAAAGAATTTGAAACAGGTTCGAAAGAGGGGACCTAATTTAAAAAAAAAAATAATAATAATAATAATAATAATAATTCTGGATATGTGAGACTTTTGAATCTTTGAATTGTTCCTTCACGTACAAATCTTTTATTCATTATTCTTTCATCTCCGATTCTTTGAATCATTGTACACTTTAGTCTTTGAATCATGCATTCATTTTGAAATATTTGAACAGTTGTTCTTTCACTTATGAATCTTTGTTTCATTATTCGCTCATCTAGGAAACTTTCTACAGTATATTGACTTTAGAAGCTTTGAATCATTCTCTCATTTTTGGAATCTTTGAATCATTGTTCTTTTACTTACAAAGCTTTGATTCTCTCATATGTGAATCTTTATACATTAAAATATTTAAATGAATCTTTGAATCATTGTTCTTTCAATTCTGACTCTGAGTCATTGCATTGGCCACTTTGCCACTAAAGTTTCACAGAAACCTCTAAGTGCACTATTCATCACAGGAAATGCATGTTTTAATGCATTTGTTAGGAGCAAATATAAGTGAATCAATACTGCATTGTTTAGAAATGTATTACATTTAATGGGCTCAAGCAGCAGGATAAATAGTTCGCATGCTCTGCGTTTTTTGAATGGATTATTTGAACTCTTGTGAATTAATTGGTAAGCCGTGTAGACCAACCGCTGTAATTAATTTTGTGGAAAACTGGTTAGCATACTTTTTTTTTTCAGTCTCTGAAAGCTCTTCAAGTATACAGCACTTTGGCTGTTAAAAAACACAGACATCAAACACAGGTGTAGCAGCCAGCACAAGAAACTAATTGCAAGCTTCTTGAAGCTAAAACAAATGAGCTTTTCTGGCAGACGTTGACGCTTTCTCTCTCTCTCTCTCTCTCTCTCTCTCGCTCTCTCACACACACACACACACACACACACACACACAAAATCACTCATGCTAGAAGTCCCTCAGCTTTGAAACATGCACCCAACTTGTAAAGGAAAAAGAAAACTGCAGTCAGGAAACTAATTGATTTAATTATATATTTCTCAGCATCCTCCGTTTATAATTAATATATATATATATATATAAATAATGGGCTGGTTAGTGAACTGTATTCCATTGGACATATGCCATTGCCATATCTGACAAGAGAATTCAATTTTATTTTCTTTGTATAGCGCTTTTTACAATGGTCATTGTCTCAAAGCAGCTTTACAGAAACATATAAACACAGGATACAGATTTTAAGTGTGTGAATTTATCCCAATTGAGCGAGCCGGTGGCGAGGAAAACCTCCCTAAGATGTTAAGAGGTAGAAACCTCGAAAGGAACCAGACTCAGAAGGGAACCCATCTTCATCTGGGTAACAACAGATAGTGTGAAAGTAAAAGAAAGTTCATTATGGTTTAATATAAAGTCTGTTTGTTGAACTAGTCCACTGTTCACAAAGAGAACACCTAATGCGCATCTTTGCACAGACCTGGATGCATCAGGCCGTGCTTCAGTACATCACAGAATAATGCAGATAGAACAACGCCATCCGTTCGGAGGACTGAGTGTGTTTCCGAGCCTCTCGGGCCCTGGCCGAGCAATGCGTCCTAACAGATGTGGGCTTCTAATGAGGCTGGGTGTACAAAATGCGAAAAGATACATCGCCGCTCTTGGAGAGCTCTCATTTTGAGAGCATTTTTTAAAAAGAGAGTTGGAATAACAGCACAATGCCAAATGCACTGCGCAGAGGCTGGAGATTTTCAAGCACTATTAAAAGCCATTACGGGCTTTCAGGGCTAAATGGGCAAGAACCGCTGCTCTGCCCGCTTGGCCGCTCGTTAAATCCGTCCACCTCCGAAGCCAATGTGATTGAGCCCATTATACAGCCCATTATTGGCACTAATATTACGCTTCTGATTTTTTGTAATCGGGTTCAACCGCGAGTGAAAATAATGGCATAATCGGCTACAACTTCATTGACATTGATGTTATTTTGTTGATGTTTTGGAAAAGCTGAGGATTTTCTTTTCTTGCTGTTCAAGTTACTATAGGTATGATATTTTTTGGCATTTCTCGTTTAAACTGGAGGAGGTTTTGCAGTGGATTTGCACTTTTTTTTTTCCCCCCAACTTTTTCTGTTTGGATTTTCAGACCTCAGTATGGACAGAAATTGGTTTTTCCTTCCTGACTTACATAATACTGCGTACGTGTACATGCAGAATAGATGTAGCCCTTCCAGACAAGTAGACATTGATTAAAAAATGAAACATCTTGATCAGGTCCTAACTAGGCTTTGGGTTTATTGGTAAAGGAATTTCTTGAATTGATTATTTTTGAATATTTGAGGGTTTGTTTGTTTTTAAATTCCTTCCTGTCCATTCTTACTCCAGCTGCAGAAACTTGGGCGGTTATTTCAGGAGCTTTGCTCAAAGTCTTCTCCTACGAATTATTTCTGCATTGAATGATAAAGCTTATCATATGCCACCTGTTCATATTCTCTTAAAAAATCTACGAGAACAAGTGGACACAAAAAATGACAGCAAAGTGTGTTCCACAGCATCTCTTAATTCAACACCTGTGTGTGTATTGGTCTATTTGCAAGCATATTCTAGAAGCTAATTGAGGTTTCACACATTGGAGCCACAAACAGCTAAATAATAACCACCCTTTATTATTTATCCTGCACCTGTTTTTTTGCCTTTTGGAATGCTGAACTGTGGTCTTAATGGCTCTAAAATGGCAGCTTTGGGGACCTTTGAGGAAGCTAACTATGCTGGCTATTGGATACTTCTTACTTTGCCCTCTGGTCACAACATCTGTCGGTATATGATCCACCCACTAAATATTGCTTTAGTCACTCTCTTGCTTCCTAATATTCATCCTTTTCTGTTCTTAATTTCTCTCTTACAGTACAAAATCCCATTTCACAACAGATTTTAGTGAAATCTACAGTACGTCAATCCTTGACTGACTAGCTCGGTTTCATACCTAAAAATCATACGTTGTTATTTTTTCCAGGTTGAATCTCCACTGGCAGTGGAGGCCATGTTGGGCGAGGTACCGTTCTCTGTACTGGATGATAAAGTTTCCATAATGGATCTGCGTGTCCACGCCATTTCTGGACTCAGCCTGAGTCTCCAGCCCAGCCCAGGAAACAGTCACACCATGGTGGCAAAGGCAACAGGGCTACAGACGCTCTCCGCTCTTAAACAGGTACTTCCAGGTTCTTAGCTATGATTTGATTTACAATGGCAGTGTCCTTCAAAAGACGCGATGCATTCAATATAAGATAACAAATAGCAAATGCCCTTTAGTATTACCTTACAACTAGGGATGGTCCTGAATCATTGACTGTCAGTTAGTGTTCTCCTTAGGGATATGCTTTCTGCCCAATTTTAATAAACAGATATTTGGTTAACCTTTGGAAGGGGAATGGGGGTCCTTGTGGCATAATCAAGTAATATTCCCCTGCAATTAAACATTCCTCCTGAATGTTGCAGCACACTTGTTTGCGTTTCATAGACAGAAATAATGAGCAGAATTATTAAACACACAAGAAAAGCTTTACCTGACATTTTAAGGCTGGCATTTGTTTGTCAGACAAGCATTCAGTTCCCTGGGCCAATACCTGGTAGAACCACCTTTGGGTGCAATTTTAGTTTTTAAGTCTTCTTGGATACCTCTCGATCATGTTTGCAGATCTGGATCCTGATACTTCGTCTTGGGAAAATTGTTAGTGAACAGCAATCGTCAAGTCTTGACACAGATTCTCAGTCAGATTGAGGTCTGGGCTTTGGCCGGGTCGTTCTCACCCATTCAGGTTTTTGGATTTGAACCACTCCAATGTATCCAGATATGGCACTATGCATAGGGGCCTTGTCCTGACAGAAGGTAAATGAGACTGGAACAGATGCTCTTGCAGACTGGAATAGGTTTTCTTCTAGGATTTCCCTGTATTTGGCTGTCCAGCATCCCGATACCATGATGCTCCCACTACCATGCTTCGCTGTGGGGATGATGTATTGCGGTTGATAATAGTCCTGGGTGTCCACCAAACACCACCACACACTTTCACTGACTTATTGTGGAGCATAAAGCATACCTAAACACTGATTTTGGTATTCAAATACTGGAACCTCAAACAATACAAATACTCACACAGACCTTTAGTTCTGACAGCAGACTAATGGATTCGTGAGGTCAAATACTTAAACAGTAACACTTGATTGAAATAATTCACTTTAGACACTTTATAAAACATCTATAGATTGAGAATATGCCAAGTGACTGTCATGATCCAGTCTAGCAACTGACTTTCAAAACGTCAACAAGGTTATGGTTGTTGATAATTTAATAGTTTAATAGAAAATCTATAAATTATCACCATGTTTCTACTACATTCCTGTATTTGTATAGTCCAGTTTGCACCTCATTGTTTTTATTAGATAATTTATATTAATGCTCCATCTAACTTGTCCCAACCTGTCCTTGGTGTCATCACAATTTTTAACTCCAGTCCATGTGTATTATATTAATGAAACATGAGAATTAGCTAATAGACTGGTTTAAGACAGACTTTGTATTGCCTTTGTAAGGACCAATTAGTTGAAACTAGTTGATTTGTTTGTATATACATGTACTTTTGGACATCCCTAATGATAACGCTTTACCCTCCATTGGGTGTGATATTCCAACAGAAAAAAAAAGAATAAGAAATGAATAGTGTCGGGGGGGAAAAAGTCCTCAGAAGGATGAATAAGCTGGAAAAGTTAACCAGCTTAATAATTAAAGCTATTTTTTACAAACACCATCAAGGGAAGCTATATCTCCCTTCAGACTTCTTCATTTGATTGCAATGAAAATAATAATAGATATAGACCACACATCTCAGACATTAATATTTAGAAACAAAAGTTTTTGTTTTTTTTTTAAAATACAGAGCTTTAGCTCTATTATAACATTACGTGATCGATACTCCAGCTTGTTTGCCCCCCTCTAATATGCGTGTAATCTAAATCAGATCAACACAGCCCCGTGGTGACAGGTGAAGCCTCAGCCAGACCCCACTGGCCAATTAGCTCTAGCTTGCTCTACCAGGCTGGGCCCCATTGGTGCAATAAAGGATTGTTTGACATTCAGATGAATTCAGATCTTGCCCAGTATCACTGCTCCTAATGAGACAGCGTCCTGCTTAATGAGAAGCCAAAGAACATGCCACCACGTCTGTTCCTTCCCCGCATCAGGGGAGCACTGTACATTTGCTTTGTGATCCTTCCCATTCTTTAATTGAGGCCTGTATTTTGGAGCAAGGGCCAATAAACACCCCAGTGCTAATTTGTCCAACATCTTGGGCATGTTCCCCAGTTCCAATACACTTTTGTTCATCTTTTTCTTTTTGCTGTTCTGTTCTCTGCATGCAAAAAAAAAAAAAAAGAAAAAAAAGAGGCATTTTATGATGGCTGGCCACTCAAGCATCGGAAGCTAATTGCTGCCACCACCAACACACGCACCCACATACACACACGCAGCTCATCCACCCGTGGATTTAATAAGTGTAATGCAGGGGTCATACAGTAAGTGCTCAAACCATAAAAGCCTGCAATAGCCGTCCTTTGTTCTGGTCACTTGGCTCTCAGAGGAAAAGCTTGAAGCCATTGCTGTCGCTGCGCTGTCCTGGAAAGTTTGCCCTCGAGCACTCTCATACATCTGCCATCCATGATAAATGAACAAAGCTGCGGCAGGTTAGGACCCGGCCTGCCTTGTCCTCATTCGTGCCTCTACTTTGTCCCCTGTACTAATCCTGTGTGTCATCATTTTGTTTTGAGTTCATACTTTACAATAGGGATGTAACCTAATACCAATATGTTACTTGGAATGAAGAGATAATGTATTCGAAACAGATACAAATACAGATAGAAATAGGCGCAGTGTTCACCCCCCAAGATATACGTTGTAGGCTGATTGGCATGTCCAAATTGCCCATAATGTGTGAATGGGTGTGTGTCGAATTGTACCCTGTGATTGTGCCCGACAATGGGTTCGCACCCCATCCAGGGTATCCCCCACCTTGTGCCCCGAGTCCTCTGGGATAGGCTCCAAGCTATTGTGAACCTGAGTGATGTAGCAGAGTCTGAGGAACCGTCAAAGCTAGAATTCACACACCCGACTGACCCTGCTGGCATTTCTGCATCTTTAGAGTCCCCTAAACCTAACGTGGGTGACCTAAGAGGGCCTATACCCAATGGCATACACCCAAGCTCTTTGCTCATGTCTGCTTGACTGGCATGTTCAAATAATTGTTCTGTGCTATGGACATAAAACAAAACCAAAAGTTCTTGGCCACACCAAACTACTATTACTCGCTTTCATGTTTAATTTGAATATCATATCCATCTGTACCAAAATATCAGAGGACTGTCTTAACCATTTAATCCACAGCTGTGTGTTCCCAGAGCAAAAGTTCCTAGGTTCATCACAGAAGCACATCTGCTTCAATGTTTTAGATGAACCGTGCATGTCAAAGACCACCTTCTTCCTGACAAGTGACTCTGACTGCAACTAGGACAGAATGTCAAAGCAACCATGACAAAAGTCTTTGACAGGGTCACTAGTAAGTGCAACAGTGTGTAGCCAGGCAAAGGATGGAGTGGACAAAGGAAAACCCACTTTGCCACAGTTGGCGAAAAAGCATTGTGTCAAAATAGGTTTTCCTTCTACTGTTTTCCTGACTTCCATCACGCATAGGGTGCTGTCATTTTAGCTGTAAATGGAAGCAGTCTGTTAAATGCCAGCTTGTTCCATGTGTGACATGAGCGCATGGCTTGCGTCAGTGCCATTTCACTTTAGTCCATGTTCCTGACAGATATGATTTGAAGGCTGTGAAGCCACAGAGTTCTCTCTGTTGGCTAGCTGCGCCATGAGTACATATGATGGCAAGGTAGCTATGAGGTTAACATTCTGTGGTTATAACAAAGGCTTGATTACAAAGAAGAGACAAGCTGTGATGCTTTGCCAATACTAATGAAGTGAATGCTAAGGTTAGATATGATAATGCTTAATTAAACCTCAAGGACAAGCAAATGAGTTCAAAGGCAGTGTCATGCCTGAGATGCACAACAAGCAGGAGCTCATACTGTTGTACTTATTTATTTTATTTTTTCATTTTCAGTTATGGGAATCTGTTGTGTAATAAAAATGCACAATTTCGTCGAAAGACTGACTGAAAATCATTGACATATTTGTCATATCTGTCATATTGTTTGTCTATTGCACACCTAATCTTTATGCATTTTGCACAGAAGCTCTACATTTGAAGATCAAAGTACAAGTTGCGAGTAAACAGAGACGATTACACTTGGGATGAGAATCATAGAGGACCTAATACTGACCCCTGCACCATCTCACGCATCTCACGCATCTCATGCATCTCATGCGTCCTTTTTATCCTAAGGTTTTTATTCAATATGTACAGGCTAACCTATCCATCTTATATATTTAGTTTTATATCCATTTAAGCAAAGAAATGACATGGTTCTGTTTCCTGCTCTAACTAACGGTTTCTGTGTTGTGGTTCTTTGTTTCATGTTATACTGGAGGTGGACAGTTTCAGTGAAGTGCTGCCTGAAAATGGCATGGTACTTCAGGAGAATGCTAATGCCATGATTGATTCCTATTTTCTTTTCTTTACTTTTTTTTATTTTACAGGAAGCCAGTCTCTCCATTTGGGCTTACTTCAGCGACAACACAGCAGCCCCTCTAAGCATATATGACCCCAAGGATTACAACCTTAATGCCTCCACACTGGACGACAAGGTGGCCTCCATTTCTCAGGAGCCTCAGCAAAGGTGGCCGGTCATCGTTGCAGAGGGGGAGGGATCCGGGGAGCTCGTACGTGTGGAAATGACCATATGTGAAGCCTGCCAGAAGACTAAACGAAAGAGCGTCATCGCTTCTTCTCCAGTTCATGTGAAAGTGCGGTTTGGGCCTGACGAGGACTCTGAAGAGGAAGAGGTAGAGGTGGAGTTGGAGCCTAAAGTGCCACTCAACACAAGGAGACCGAGCCTCGATCCCAACACGGGTGGTACTGGATACGAGCCATCAAATGAGCAGCCTGCAAGCGTGCCAATTGACTATACCAATTTCCCTACTATCAGTAACCAGGATCGGCCAACTGTGGAGGAAGGGGGTGAGGAAGAGGAGTTTACCCACTCGCCTCGCAATATGACCGACTTGGAGATTGGGATGTATGCCCTCTTGGGTGTTTTTTGCCTGGCCATTCTGGTCTTCTTGATCAACTGCATTGTGTTTGTCCTCAAGTACCGCCACAAGCGAATACCACCTGAAGGTCAAGCCAACATGGACCACTCCCACCACTGGGTGTTCCTAGGAAACGGGCAGCCCTTACAAGCTCAGAGCGACCTTTCACCTCAGACAGCAGAAAGTCCAAGTAATCCTTTGGAAGGGCCACAGACTTGCTGCCATGGAGATCACCACAGCAGTGGCAGCTCCCAGACAAGTGTTCAAAGCCAAGTGCACGGGCGAGGAGATGGCAGCTCAGGCGGCTCCACCAAGGAGCATGGCGAAGATGCAAGTTCTCCCACATCCAAGCGCAAACGAGTGAAATTCACCACCTTCACCACACTTCCTGCTGACGAGCTGCCCTACAACTCAATCCCCATCGCAGACGACGATGATATCCAGTGGGTGTGTCAGGACATGGGGTTCCAGGACCCTGAAGAACTACACGACTACATGCGCAGGATAAAAGAAATAGCCTAATGGTGGCTTTGGGATTTCTTAAACAAACCTTTCCTTTCTAATCTTCTCTTTCCCCCCCCCCCCCTCACTCTTAAGAATTTATCTTTTCACACGAATGGAGAATGTGACTAAGGGCCTCCTGTCCTGTTTCTCCGGGGTGATACTTTGCACAGTGCTCTTGCTCTTTTAAACGTTCACATGTTTTTGGAACTGTTGCTTAAAAACTGTGGATGGAAAGCCAAATACGAGACTAGGTGATCTTTTACATCGCTAGCACAAATGGCTTTAGAGTGTATGTCAGTCTTTCTCAGGCGAAGAGGACATACAATTTTGAAGGGAACACGCAGACTTTTGAGTTCTGAGCAGTGGTGTCAAAATGGATTCCTCAATTACTTCATCAGTCTGGTTGGGAGACGGTATGGGTCACCCTTCTGTGGACAGGATATTTCTCAGAATAATGCCACACTGTGTCCGTAGTTGTTTGGTCTTTTGTTTTGGGGTTTTTTTTGTTTGTTTGTTTGTTTTGTTTTGGGTGGGGGGGGGGGGGTTCTCTTTTTCAAACATCCAAGTATTCTCCAACAAAGAGGCCTTTGTAGTGCAGATTTCCATTGTACTCAGAGAAAGGTATTTCAGGAGGGGTCGTCTTCGCGTCATCATTGGCAATCTAATTCAGTAAATATCAAAGACCATACAGCATTGTGGCTAGTGTTGACAAATATTGTCTCTCTCTTCCATTTTTCAACATCATCTTTGTGCCACATTATTTTTTTATTATTATTACGTTTTGTGTGTGTAGCATTTTCTACATCATACTACGTCCATTTGGCATGACATCTCTGGTTCACTCATTTTCCTGGTAAAGTCAGATGCCTTATTAAATCACTTTTAATCATCACAACCTTTGTGTTGACACCATGTTTGTTTACATCCCAAAGGGTCAGTGCAAAAATGGGTAACTACCCAGACTACTGTGTGTAATTGAAATTGATATTAGCAGAGGCGAAGGAAGCCGCTTTATATGTTATGACATTAAAATATCTTCATATCTCCAGCATTCGTATGCATGAAAGGAGAGTCTGAGACACAGCCAGCTGTTATTCCCCCCCGATTTGTAAATGTGTGTCTTGTGATAATTATCTAATCATACATACATACATACATACATAAAGAACAGTAGAGGACATATAATGTTGTGACATGCTTTACATGCATGCAGTTCCAGACACTTTGCCTCTCGTGTACATACCATATTATTGTCTCCTGACGCTCATCGTTAATTCACCTTCATGTTTCAGTTCTCCTCGAGAGAGGATAGATACAGAGGGGTTGACATCTATGGGTTTAGCCTTAGCATTTACTTAAAATTTGCCTGGTGGAAAAGCTAATTCACTGAAGGGGAAAGGAAGCGGGACGTGAAAGAGGCACATTTGCTTCTGGTAGCGTTTACTTTCGCTTCATGGCAACTTTATCTATGTGAACTCTGTTTTGTGCGTCAATAAAAAAAAAAAAAGAGGACGGGGTTGAGCCATCTCATATACCAACATACATGCTAAAGTTTTTGTGATAAATTCTCTCTCTCTCTCTCTCTCGTATTTTCCTGTTAGCAAGGTTGGTACCTCTGTAGCGGATTTGTCAGTCATTTCAATCTCTCTTTTTTTCCATTATAGTTCATGAAATGAAATAAAAATGAACGCTAATTAAAACAGAAGAAGGCTACAGATGTGTGAATCTGTGCTGTAGATAAATAAAATTGTGTTCACTAATTTTTATTTTTATTGCGAAATTGTTTACTCTTATTTATACCAGTTTGTTCATGTTGATTTTTTTCTTTAATTATTAAAATAAGACTGGGCGTAATGCGTTATTATGTTTGCCTTTTTTACACTAGTAAATGCCATTTGTTGGTAAAAACACAAAAATTACGCCTTGTTTTATGCAAGGTTTATGTCTTGTTATATCTCTTTAGTTATTTACATATTTGCAACTTTACTGATACACTGATTATATAGATGCAGTAGTTTGTTTTTTTTTAAAAGCACACATTAAAGTTAATGTACGCGCTGAAACTGCGGTTTACTAGTGTAGAAATGTTTTTGGTCGAGTTTTGTAGGTTGGGGACCGACTGTTTCTAGGGATTATGACTTTGGAACGTTCCCCTCATTTTCAGACATTCGTTCACAAACACACATTCCTTTCTCCATCGTGTGTAACTCATGTCTTGCTCACGTACACCCAGAAATAACTGGAACATGACTAAATGTATTTGTGTCATTTTGTTTATTTGTTGGATTTATCCTGGCTAAACAGTGACCTTTTGCACTGAAGCTCAGAATCACAGAGGACCCAAGCCTGACCCTTGCAGCACCTCCTAAACTACAATCACAGCAACCCCAGTCTTTTTAATTCAAGATTTATATTAAAAGTATGTACTGGAGCTCATGGAATTTATGTAAGTTATGAAAATGAAACAGGTCGTCCTGTATATTTTTCTTTCTATTTTTCCAAATAACACATTTCTGAGGTTTTACCCGTTAAGTGTCAGTAAGATATTTGGGATTCCGACCCAAAGCAATTCACACGTACAGCAATGGTGGCTCAGGATGAATGTAAATTCAAAATGGAGTAACATGTCCAGTGTATTACTACGGTCAACAATAGGGCGCTAATGCTTAATAAATGTACCGGCAAGTTTCTAGTAGCAGCTCACACAAGCTGGTTTTTCTTTAATAATTCATTTCGATGTCACCAACGAAAGAATGTTACCAACTTTTTGCATTTCATATTGTTTCTTTCATGTATGCACGTGTGCAAATAGTTTGCCGTTTTGAAACCAGTGTCATTTTTTTAAAGGAGGTGCTACTAGGTCTTTGCCATGACCTCATCATCTGATGTGGACTTGTACGTTAAGCTCGACTCCATGGGAACCTGCTACAGCACGGAAATGGCAGTGCTGTTCTGCCTCACTCTTAAAATGTACAGAGCACTGTTATGACTTCCTGTATTTTCCTGGATTAAAAAAATATATAAAAATCAAACCCCCTTGTATTCCCCACTTATATGTAAGTACTTACGAAAATACAATACAGAAACCTTCATGTTTGGTCTCTTTATTGCTCATCATGTGATGGAGAATCGTTGGTATGCCTTAATGTTTACATTCTCAGAGATGTGGTACGTTTCATAGACGTATCACTTGAAACGATTGTGCTAAAACTTTCCATTTCTCAGGGTTAAAGGTGCTGTAAGTAAGTAAGGTTTGACCTATGGGACTTAATGCAGACCTGCTAGCCTTCATGCATCTTTCATAGGAGACAGTCACGTAGGTGTTTTGAACTCTCCGATACTAACCGACCCCTCTAGAACCTACGCCCTAGCTAAAAGTTCTGACTTGAAAAATGCAGCACCTTCGATTTGTATCACGAATCTTTGGTGTGAAATAAAATCTATCAATGTATGTTCAACTTGCTTAACTAAGCTAACTTACAGTATGACTAACATCAGTTCAGTAGATTCGTTATGGATACCACTGAAATTTTTCATCCAAAAGTGGTTCCAACAACAACAAAAAAAAGTGTCAAATCCAACACTTGACGGATGGTTTTTATGGTAATGACGAGCAGCAGTGTCTACATCTGAACTAAACGCAGTTAAAAGCAGACAAGCAGCAGCTTTAAACCCCCCCCCCCCCCCCAATTCCACATATTATTTCAGCCATATACTGTAGTTCAATGCAAGTCATCAAGCATCTTGCATATTAATGAAACCAAAACCTAAAGTCAGTTAAATATACTTGTTTTTTTCCTCTCCATATCCCTTGCAAAACATAAACCAAGACTCAGCTGTAGCTGAAAAAGGAAACCACTCTACCACAGAATGATCAGCTGTGTTATTGAGCTACTATTCTAGGTCTGAGCACTTACTGTATGGAACAAAGCGTACAATGAACACGTTTATTTTACCACATACAGGAAGCAATACAGTTCATTGAAAAGAAACTGTTTTTCCCCCTTTGTATTACAGAATTTCACGGCTCATGAAGCAGATGAACGTGGAGGATTTAACCTAAAGTGAACCCCAATGATAGGCTGCATTAATTACTTCTTTACATTCATTACTTTCTTATTACTTACTGAGTATTTACTACTGCATCAAGTGCTTCAAATCCAAAACAAATAATGTCTGCATAATATAAACTTGTGAATTTTTTTTTTTTTTTTTTAAATATAATGGGGTCTCTTACATTTACATCATTCTATATAAACGTGAGAAATATAACATTACTTGGTGTTTTAGCAAGCAAAAACACTTCATTCTCTCATTTATCTTAAGCTTTAGGATCACATAACCCATGATGAACGAAACTGAATTGAAAATTAATTTGCATTAGTTTTGTAAGTGAAGCTCGTGTACAAGTCAGTAGGTGGCACTTATTTTTTCGTCCCCTCCCTCCTCCCTCCTCTCCATTCAAGCTCGTGTATTTATTTAGTCTCCACTCTCTCTACTCCCCACGGCGCAACATCAGCTCTCTGGGGAGAAAACCAGCGTGTAAACGTCTGTGCAACCGTGTATGCTACATGATGCAGGCAAAATACACACACTTGATTTCCCCCCAGAGAGGTAAGGATTTATCCGCTGTCATTACGGCAGCATTATAAATCATGGGGCAGTTCCTTAGGCTGAGAAAAAACGAGAATTATTCAAGTCTAGTGCCAGAATATGCTATAGTAAACCTTCGGAGTGAAGGTGCATCAAGTCTCACCAAACGTATAAAGACAAGTAGAATGGCCTGTGAGGTTTCCAGTTTAGAAAAAAAAAAAATACTTTCTTCACATTTCCCCCAACATTCTGATAAAAAATTAGTAGATAATTAGAGTGTTTTTAGGCAAGTTACGTGGTTTCACCCATTTTTCACTTCATTTTGGTTTTTACATGCGATTATATTATTCATGATGTCACTCGATATTTTGCTCATTTAAAAACACACAATCCTCCATTCACATTTGAAAGATGATTCCACGATTGCTGTGCCGTTTAGTCCTTCTAACTCTTTTAAAAATGAAACTCATTTTTATTGTAAAATAGCACTTGATCCAGCACATTCTATTATTTGGTTTTTTGGGGGGGTTTTTTCTCTTCATATTGTACTCCGACTGTTAATTGTACACACGATCTAACGAAGCCACAAGACTGATCAAGATCATGAAATCGTAATGAATGTAATCGCATCATGCTTTTAAGTCCCTAGTTTCAGCTGTAGGATTAATAACATGACGCCGGTGCTTTTTGTTCATTCAGTGAACTCTCCTGTAAAGAAAACACATGGCTTGAAGGATAAGCTGACTGAGCACTCATTTGCTATGCTTACAGTAAACTCATAATTTTATACACATGCACAACTTCTGAATCGAGATTAAGACTCTAGTTACTTCAGAGGTCTGAATAACGATGTGTGCAATTTCAGTATTAAACCTTCATGGTGTGTGCTTAACTCTAAATAACTTGTAGTTGTGTATGCTTTTTGACAAATTACTGAATATGAAATAACTGGGACTTTAAGAGGTTGATTGTGTGTGGAGGCTTTTGAACGTTGGCGAGAAAGGGACGTTGATTAGAAATGACATTCTGAAAAACTCATAGCGTGGGAGAAAATGGAGGGAGAGAGAGATTTAATGAATAATATAATTGACTGAAATTGCGTCAGTCTTCCAAGTGACAGTCATTTTAAAATTTTGATCAGAAAATACTAAATTGGTCACAAGCCTTAGAGGCAAATTGCACTGAAGAAAATAAATAAATAAATAAATAAATAAATAAATAAATAAAAATACAGAGAACATGCAACTCTGTTAGTAAGCACAACACATCATGTCTAGTCTCTCCTCCCCACAAAGTAATGCGTTCAGGATTCATTAATATTCAGGCTCACATGTGACACAATAATCTTGGCATATATGCATAATTAAAGATAAACAGTCAATGAAATTTTAATTAAATGCTAGAAAAGTGTAAGCAAAGAGGCTGCACTCTTTTCTGTATAAAACTCAAACACATGTAAGTGCATGTGAGAACAGGTGGTTGTTTTTTTTCCCCTGACCGTCATTTCAATAGGCTTTGTAAAAGATAGTTTTACTGCATTCAGGTTTGTCCTTTCCCCCCCCCCCCCCAATGTGCAGAATTTCAAAGAGGCTGAAAGAGAGGAGCAGGCGAGCTCAGAAAGCAGGACGACAGAGGACGGCCTTTCTTTTTATCCTCAGCACAAAAAAAAAAATTAACAGTGATTATATTCCAGATACGTTAATGAATGTATGTTTTAAAACACATTGTAGAGTTTAAAAAAAAAAAAAAAAAAAAAAAAAAAAAAAAGTGTTACAAGTTTGTTTATTATTACAACAGAGGTGTTGGATTCTCGAATCTGATTGGTTGGAAGGCGCCGATTTATTTTCTAGCAGCAGCTCTAACTATAATTCTGGCTGTAATTCAAATCACGTTTATATTAATGTGCTCGTCCTAATGCGTTATCGTTTCTATAGTAACAACTCGTCCGTGTTCACGTAACCTAAGGCTAATAAATGGTGAAGGTTTCAGTAAGGCGATGCTTATTTTAATTGAGTGTTAGTGCTTTGAAATATGTGAAAGTCTTTTTTTTTTTTGTCTTATTATAACTGCAAAGCAAATAAAAAAAGCTAGAGAGCCTAGTGAAGGGACGAGTGTTTATAGCTGCTATAATGTACAGGTGTGCTCATAAATTTGCATACCCCTTGCAGAATATGTAAAATGTTAATAATTTAAATAATAATAAGTGATCATAAAAATTGCTTCTTTTTTTTATTATTTATTAATGCTGCCCTGAATGCGCTATTTCACACAACAGATGTTTACATATAGTCCACAGGACACAATAATAACTGAATTTACACAAATGAACCAGTTCAAAAGTTTACACACCCTTGATTCTTAATGTGGTGTGTTATAACCTGGATGATCACCGACTGTGTTTATGTTTTGTGAGAGCTGTTCATGAGTCCCTTGTTTATCCTGAGCAGTTAAACTGCCCACTGTTCTTCAGAAAAATCCTCCAGGTCCTGCACATTCTTTACTTTTCAGCATCTTCTGCATATTTGACCCCTTTCCAACAGCAGCTATATGATGTTCAGATCCAACATTTCACACTGCGGACAACCGAGGGACTCGTACACGACTATTACAGAAGGTGCAAACATTCACTGACGCTCAAGAAGGCAACACGATACATTAAGAGCCACATTGAACAGGATGATCGGTGTAAATTGTTCTGGGCATCATGTAAATATCTTATATAGCTTCTGAAGGGCAGTACTAAATAATAAAATTTAAAAAAAAGATCTTCAAACAAAATAACAAATTTACATCCTTTTTACATTCACCTCCTTCTTTGCTCATATTTACTAAGGGTGCCCATATTAGTGGAGGGCACTGTATCTATAAATGGATAAAAAATAAAAATAAAAAAGTATAATGTGTCATTTATTTATTTATCATTTTAAAAAATAAAACATTTTAATTACTGTGGTATAAGAGGAATAAAAGTAACTTCATGTTGGGCATCACACCACCCTAACATTGATTATTTTTTATCCCTCACTTCAAGTACTTTAATGCTTGATCTGCTGTTGCAATGTTACATGAAGATATAAGCAGATATTAAACAGTATATAGGCAATACAACTATACATTTTATTTTCATTAATAATAATGCTTTGTAACCGAGCACCTTTCCCGAACCCATTTTATTAATCCCCACCCATAGCATTTACATATTGCGCACTTAACTGCTCAGGAAATGGCATTATTGGCAAGGAGGAACGAAGACGTTGGGAAAGAAATTTGTGCTAGGAGACAGTGATGAAGAGCTTGCCAGATACGCCCGCATATCTCCACATAATTGAGGTGCGTACGTGGCCGCGGTGATGGATATAGCTGTTTGTCTTCCTCTGGGCTGAGAGAACAGCAAATCGCTTTAAAGATGATTGAGGGTCATTTGTTAAAAAAGAAAAAAAGAAAAGAAAAAGAAGAGTCTGCTCGTTCAAAAGAGGCACTAACTTTTGAATGACCTTCCTCTGTGGAGTAATGTGTATGGCATAACACTGATTCATGCATGGGGTTTATATGAAGAGATTCAAAGCTCACTATTGTTTGAACTGGAGAGCTCAGAGGCAGTGTGGCTTTGTGATCCTGTTACAGCAGAAGCCCTGTTGGTGTTGTTTAATCATCTACGAGGCGCTGAGAACTACTGTGGAGGCACAATACTAAAAAAAAAAAAAAAAAAAAAAAAAAAAAAAAAGCAACAATACTTTCTATGAAGGTCATACACACACACACACACACACACACACCATCCACTTTATTAGGAACACCTGTACACTTGCACATTCATGCAGTAATCTAATCGGCCAATCATGTGGCAGCAGTGCAGTGCATACAATCATACAAGTGGAGGTCAGGAGCTTCAGTTAATGTTCACATAAAACATTAGAATGGAGGGAAAAGTGTGATCTCTGTGACTTTAATCATGGTATGGATGTTAGTGCCAGATGGGCTGGTTTGAGTATTTCAGATACTGCTGATCTCGTGGGATTTTCACACACAACAATAGTTTTTCCACAAAATGAAACTGGACTGTTGAAGACTGGAAAAACGACCATTTCGAAAGAGCCTGTGCTCATGATTCTCAGCCTCAGATTCTTTTTCTTGTCTGACAGGAGTAGAACCTGATGTGGTTTTCTGCTTTTGTAGCCCATCCACATTAAGGTTTGATGTGTTGTGCATTCTGAAATGCTTTCCTGCTCACCACAGTTAGTAAAGAGCGATTGAGTTACTATAGCCTTCCTGGCAGCTTGAACCAGTCGTCATTTTCCTCCCACCTCTCTTATCAACAAGGTGACGACACCTGCAGAACTGTCGTTCACTCAATGTTTTTTGGTTTTTCACACCATCCTGTGTAAACTCTAGAGACTCTCTAGAGTGTGTGTGAAAATCCCAGGAGGTCAGCAGATTGTGAAATACTCAAATCTGGCACCAACATCCACACCACGGCCAAAGTCACAGAGATCAAACTTGTTCTTCATTCTGATTTTTGATGTGAACATTACCTGAAGGTCTTGACCAGTATCTGTATGATTTTATGCACTGCACTTCTGCCATGTGATTGGCTGACTGGAAAACTGCAAAAATATTCAGGTGTACAGGTGTTCTTCATTAAGTGGACAATGAGTACATAATAAATATGAACACATTCATTCATTTATTCATTCATCAACCTTCAGTAATCACTTTATCTTAGGGTTTCAATGGATTCAGAGCCCTGTAACACTGGTCGCAAGGATGGCGAATTTCCCCCGGTTGGGATGCCAACTCAATTCAATTCAGTCAGTTAATGCAAATTCCATCTCCAATTCAACTCACTTCCCTCTCCAACTCAACTCCTTCTCCAATTCATCCGAATTCCCTCTCCAACTCGACTCAATTCCCTCTCCAACTCGACTCAACTGCCTCTCCAATTCATCCAAATTCCCTCTCCAGTTCAACTCAATTCACTATTCAATTCAATTTCAGTTTACTTCTCTCTTGAATTAAATTTAGTTTAATTAAACGCAATTTAATCTCCAACTGAACACAAATCACACTTTAATTCAATTCAGTTTAACTAAACCCTTCAGTTCAATTTATTCTCCAATTCAGTTTATTTAACTCTAATTTACTATTCTATGCCATTCAAATCAATTCCATATATTTTGGAAATTCAGTTCATTTGTAGAGCATTTTTATCATTAGAAAATAGCTTTATAGAAATCGGTTTCTAGACTTCATTACAAACAGAACAACACGAGGAAAATGATCAGAGGCTTAGACAAGGTGGACCAGGAGCAAGAAATAAACAATAAAAACAGCACAAGCTCTAGGCTCTGAGACTTTCCACGTCACCAGGTTAAAAATATATGAACCCTGACCTTCACGGATGGTATGAGTTTCAGAAGGTTTGTTTGGTGGACAATTTTTTTGCTCACAATCTTTATTGACAGCAGCTGTGGTTTATCAAATACCATTGACAGCCACCGCCTTGAGTGCATTCTTTCTTCATCAGCATGCAGTGGAGCAGCAATTGCTTCGTGCACAATGCTAATCAGGTCCGCATGACAGCTTCACTGATGACTGTGGTCATCTATCAAAGTGTCTGACTGATGCCTTGCCTTGGGTGAAAATAGATGAGTTTGCAGTCTCCAATATATTGGCGAAGCAGTGTTTGACAGACTGTATTGACATGGTTCACATCATTGGACGCTGACGCTGAGCTAACCAGACAGCAGTTGAAACCCTCCGCTCACACTATCGTTCAACCAATTAGAGGTGATTCATTCTCACCTCACGCACGCACACAAAACACTGCAGAGATATGATGCGATCTGACTCGAGTGTGATCACTGAACATGCATGGCACATAAATACAGATTGTGATTGCACAGCTCGTTAATTGGTTTTATACCACAGCGTCGCCGAATTATCTAATAAGACAAGACAAAGACAAGACAAATATTAATGCACTTGTAGAGATTATCGTTTATATATTATTTGTATGTTCATTTTCAGTGACCACTTTATCCTGGTCAGGGTCACAGTGGAGCTAGGGACGAGGGATTATGGCGGTCGCTCTACATAAATCTAAACTTAATTAATAAAATGGGAGAGAAAAAAAATCTGTTGCTATTTAACAAATTACATACATAACTATTGATATGGTGAAGTGTTATGTAATACTTCTAAGTTTTCTACCATGGGCAAGTCTTCAGGAAAGAGACCTGTGTGCTGAATCTGGTAAGGGAACAAAAGTTAATGATAATGAGTCTTCATTGGTCACATATACATTACAGCACAGTAAAATTCTCCCCCCCCCCCACATATTCCAGCATGTTAGGAGGTTGGGGTCACAGTGCAGGGTCAGCCACGATACGGTGCCCCTGGAGTAGAGAAGGTTAAGGGCCTTTCTCAAGGGCCCAACAGTGGAAGTGGTGCTGGGGCTTGAACCCCCGACATTCCAATCAGTAACCCAGATACTCAACTGTCAAGCCACGACTGCCGACTGCCCCCCCCCCCCCCCCAGTTAAAGTTGCACTTTTAGTTATAAATGATGATATTAACCACAACTATCAATGGAAAAAAAATAATGATGTGTCATTCTTTAATTAATAAAAAATATAATCAGTGGACATTTGCTGTGGTATATGAGGAATAAAGCACTTTGGGACTTCTTGTTAGTAGGAAATAACCAATATACTGTATAATCAGCCCCATCATATTTTATTCCTTATCTGTAATCTGAAAGGAGCAGTTAAGTTAGGTTTTCATTTAGTGGGGCCAAATAGGTTATTATTTATGTCTTACCTCCAAACTCCCAAATGTTTTTGGATCAATCGAACATCTCACATGATTTCATTCAGTGCATCATGTCACAAACAACGTGCATCCCAAGCTATAATATAACACAGCTCCAAATAAAGGAGGAACAAACATGGTATTAAACTTACTATAGATATTTTCCTCAACCTAAAACCTCATCATGTTAAATTTTACATTAGATCACTGCGCCTGTAAAAGGTTTTTCACTGTACATGTCAGAATGAGAGAAAAACAGCTTACGTTTTCCATATTAGTCCAAAGCCAGATAATGACTGGTGATGGCACTTCACCAGCTAGCATGACTATGCATTTTTTTTTTTAAATAGGGAATTTGATAACTGTATCGACAACCTGTAACATTGCCTTTGGACTAATTTGGAAATTCAACACAGCTGCCAAGTCTAAATGCTTTCCACATCTATTATTTTATCATAGGCCTCCCGAGTGACAAACATTTGCCCTATTGTCCGGAGATCACCAGTTTGAATATGCCGAGGAAGCTACAGCCATACTCTCTGGACGGGAGGGATAGCATTAATCTCTCCCTCTCTCTCTCTCTCCTGTCAATCAGAGCAACAGTAGCCATTCGTCTGTGTCTGTGAGCTCACGTATGTGGAAGAGAGCAGATAGCACTTTCCTCTAATTGTGTTACGTTGCCCAGTGACTCTGCATGAGCATCAGTTCAAGAAGTTGGCGTGTGATAGGACAGAGTACACAGTTAGGTGATGGGTGCATTTTAGCAACACCAAATTTAGGTGAAAATGGGGAGGGGGGAAAAAAAGCATTATGTTACAATATTACTTGGATGAATGTGTGTATACACGTCCTGAATTTCCATGCTAATTATAGGAAAATGGGGGAGTCAGGCTTTTATTGATTCACATTCAGAAGGGCATTCATTAAATACACGCAATTAGTCATGTTTATACAGTAATGCCTGTATATTATGATCTATACTCCATAAACACTGGAGTGGTCATAGTAATTGGTAATGGTCGATAATTTTAATTTGTGATTTTGGTTTCACTTAAATTCCAGGTTTGTGCTGTGAGATTTTCTAATTAGCTCAACATAATGAAAGTATTAGCTTGCAGTCCAAGTGATTTACCCAATGTCTGAACAACTATGTGAAATGGCCTTTTCACAAAAAATAAATAAATAAAATCTTATCTTCTTATGTTCTATTCATTGCCCTCTTTAGGAAGAGCCTATACTTTGATCTCAGACACAGGGGAAATTACAACTCATTAGGAGCTCTTCAAAATATTTAATCGTGAGTTCTGTGGAAAATGGCCAGGCTTAAGGGCTCAGCATGCTGCAGTCTGGGGCGGTCTGTGGTTCATCTTGAGATGTGCTCATTTCTTTTAATTCACTTCTTCATATTTACCAAATTCAAGTATGACTGATGCGTTAGCTTTCAGTCTGGGCAATCTTTCTGCTTTGATTGCTTCAAGTGTGAAATTCTGAGGTAATTACACTGGTGGTCTGGCCAATAAATATAAAAGAAGGGGACCAGTGTGTCAATTGTAGTGTAGAGAGGCTGATTCAATTTTTAATCCCGATTTCTTTTTTTAGTTTCAGCGTGAGAAAGAAGAGAAGTTAAGCGTGGCGTCTCTTACGTAAGGAATAAAACATGAGGCATGCTGTTAGAGGAAAATAATCAACCATGGAGTAGAGCTACTGCTGCCACATGTTTTATTCCTCTTATACCCCAGCATTTTGCCAATGACGGCAGTATTTAATTTCTTAATGAAAATCACGTCAGAGTTTTTGTCCATTTATAGTTACGTTTAATGTTGTGGGATGTCCTGTTATTACTAACATACAACAGCTATAAACAGTCATTCCTTTACCTACAGTGCTGTGAAAGTATTTCAGCTTTCTTCTGTTTTTGTTCATTTCATACTAAGTTGTTTCAGAAATTAAAACAAAGGCAATCTGAGTAAACACAAACACAGTTTTCAAATGATAACGTTATTTATTGAAGCAAAAATATTATACAGTACCGACTGGGCCTGTGTTTCCCCCCTGTAGTTACTGATTCCCCAAATCTATTACTCTGCATTCATAATGGGGTTCAGCTAGACTAGAACCAGGCCCAATTACTGCAAACCCTGGTCAATCACATCAAAACTTAAACAGAACTTTTAACCAACTTCATGTTGTTGAAAAAGGTCTTACCCAGGAACACACTATGCCAAAATCCCAAACTGATTGAAATACCCCAGTCTGGGAAGTAAGCTATTTCAAAAACCCTGGGATTCCAAAGAAGCACAGTGAGAGCCATTATCTCCAAATGGAAAAACCTGGCACAGTAGTGATCCTTCCCAGAAGTGTCCGAACTTCCAAAAAGTCCTCAAAGAACGCAGCAACGATTCAAGGAACTACAGGCCTCTCTTGAATCAATAAAGGTCACTGTTCATGACTCCACTATCTTCTGATAAACACTGGGCAAAAATGGTGCTTACATAGTGCTTTTATCCAAAGTGCTTTACATGGTGTCTCATTCACACACACAGACTCACACACCAGTGGTAGCAGAGCTGCCATGCAAGGCACTAACTTGCCATTGGGAGCAACTTGGGGTTCAGTGTCTTGCCCAAGGACACTTTGGCATGTCATGTGCGCCGGGAAACGAACCACAACCCTACGATTAGTGGACACCCCACTCTACCACCTGAGCCACAACCGCCCAATTTTACCAAAACACACTTTGATGATCCCTAAACCTTTTTGGAGAATGTTCTGTGAGTTGAAAGTGGAACTGTTTCCAAGACAGGTGTCCCGTTACATCTGATGTAAACCAAACACCAAATTCCACAAAAAGAACATCATACCTACAGTCCAGCATGGTGGTGGCAGTGTGATGGTGTGGGGATGCTTTGCTGCTTCAGGGCCTGGGCAGCTTGCAATAACTGAGAGAAACATGAATTCTGCTCTCAAATCCTAAAGGAGAATGTCCAGTCTTCAGTCCATGAGTTGAAACTCAAGTGCAACTAGATTATGCAGCAAGACAATAATCTAAAGCATAGGAGCAAGTCCTAGTCCTAGAAGTAAATGAAAGCCTGACTTCCAGTTACCGGAAGTGTTTGGTTACAGTTATTGCTGCCAAAAGTGGCACAACCACCTTTAAGTTTAAGGGGGAAATTAATGTTTCACATGAATGCTAGGTGTTCAGTAACTTTTTTTTGTTTCAATAAAGATTTTAAAAAAAAAAAAAAAAACTCGTTACCTTTGTTTTATGCTGTATGTCATTTGAAGACCTAAAACTATTTCATATGGAGATATACACAAAAAACAGAAGAAATCAGAAGGCAAATACTTTTTCAAAGCACTGTACCTCTTTTTTTATTGATTTATTTTTATTATTAGAACAAAGTATGTGAGTACAACAACATAAATACAGGACAAACAAAACAATAAGCCAAAAACAATAATAATGTAATTATTATGTAATGTAATGATAATGTGAAGTGTAGGTGTGAGGATGTGTTGTGCGTGTACATCTCTATTCAGTATGTATGTAAATATGTATGTAAGACAAGATGTAGAATAAAGAGTAGAGAGGGGGGAAAAAAGAAAAAAAAAATACGTATGTGTAATATTTTTGCTTGCATTTTCTCATTTGTAAGTCGCTTTGGATAAACGCATCTGCTAAATGAATAAACGTAAATGTAATGTAATATAATAAACTATGGGGAAGAAAAAAAAAAACACAAAAGGATTAATAAATAAAATAAACAAAGGGAGGAGGAATACCGAGGAGATACAGGGATGGGCCACCATTCGGGGTAATCAGAGTAGGACAGTAGGGCACCTCAGTCAGGACCCAGCACTCTGATGCATCTTCACGACCGAGACCAGCATTCCTGTGGCCTGCATGTTATCTTCCAACCCCACTGGGGGAGGGCCAACCCACTGAACAATCTCCTTCAAAACAAAAACCTCTTCAAACCCCGCAGGAGGAGCCAGCCAATTGTCCAAATCAGGAGAACTAACCCACCACACAGTCCCCTCCAAGACCCCGCAGTGGGGAGCCAGACCACCAGGCAGTTGGTGTAGACACTGTCTCACCGTGTGCATCAGGGACCTCATTAGACAAATATTAAATAAATATTTCTATAAGGAAAACAATCACCATGGCAAAGATAATATGCTTTTCTTGGTTGAAGAACAACATTGTTAATCTATTGATTATTATTATAAACTTTATTTACAATAGAAATAATATATAAAAGTGCAGTAATAGAAACATGATTTGAATTACAGCTCCTGTTTTATCGAAAATTAATTACCATCTTCTGACCAATCAGATTTCAGAATTCAACAGTGCTGTGGTATATACCAATTTGGTGTTTATAATAAAATGTGTAAGATAGTTTACGTTGTCCTTAATCATCAAAGCATAATGTATGGAGACTTATTCTGGCTTGGTGCAGCTAATTGGGAGATTAAAACGGGCAATGCATGCAAAACTCTCGGACCTTTTTATGGAGTTTGGGCTGTGAATAATGCGGGAGCTTTTTACACGCAGACTGATCATGAGCCCACTGGTGCATCATTGCTCTACTTAAGCTATAGTTGATTAACCATTTTAATTATCCCTGCTCAGCATGTGTACGTGTCCCTGTGGAAATGCGGCAGCCCTGAAGCTACTTGTGCGAGCCATGAATTCCCCTGGAGATGATTACCGTCGTTATAGGTTTGCTTCGAGCCATCCCAGGACACCGCAGACGTTTGGTGCAATTAAAAGTACAGGCGCATCTGCCATCACCACGGTTGTCATCTGCATCAACAAATAGCAAACAACCGGACAGGCAAAGCTGTTTACATCATTTTGACAAAGTTAGGAAGCAAATGTGGTGCAGGATTTATTTCCTGCCCCCTGTCCTGTCATTTATATTCTGGTATTGCATTGCAGGTTAACATTTAAATAAAAAAATAAAAAAATAAAAAAAACACATCACATGTCATTTGTGTCTGATAGGAAGTGGGCTGCTTTAAATGCACATCACTGTCAAAATACAATGGGACCAAATTTCTGTGGGTTTCTGCCATCACGCTGACATTGGGCACTCTGGTGCAGAATACAAATGCTAAACCAGTTTCAGCATGGGCTTTTGCACTGTCGAAATAGTTACGTTAAATGGGTTACTTCTTTTAAAATTAAAAGCACATCAACAGTCTGGAATCATTCACCACATTAATATTTTTGCGATGCATCTACGTGGGCAGGGAGTGTGTTTTATATTCCTCTGTATTAGACTGTATAATTCACAGAGCCTACTGAAACTGTAATAACTCTGTCTGCTTCGCCTCCACTGTCCTACATCCCTATGGAGGTGTCATACACACAGCACAAGCTGAATGGAAAGACAGAAAGAATGAGAGAAAGAGAGCATGAGCTAGACAGAGCTCCTCACTTTAGGCTTTGCCATGGGAAATTTGCAGAGACGACAGGATAGGCTTGGCCAATCAAGGTGATATAATGTTGCACCTGTGAGAGAGCAATAGAAAGAAAAGTCTACTGATGGCTTTAATTATACATTGTAGCCAAATATAGATGCATTATGAGAAGGTACAAATACCGATATGACTAGGAGATGCACGATTGTTTTTTATTTTATTCCCCCCCATCTTGTTTATACTAGAGGTGTGCATCAATTCTGGAATCCCAGGAAGCCAGATACAAAGCTCACAGGACAAAGAAAGATGACATTTATTCAAAGAAACCTACAGCGTTCCTTCATTTATCCTTAGTAACTGCCTGGTCAGGGTATCGGTTCTAGAAGTTATTATACTGACTTGTTTAAATTTTGGGAAATAGAACCGACTAAAATTTTTCATTAGAAAACACGGTGGGCAGATACGAACAAAATTAATAGTAATAATTACTATCTTTAGTTGAGAAAAATTATGAACTGGAGTGATGTATCTGAGGTTGAGGAATAGTCTGAGCAAGAATTCATACATCATGCTGACATTTCTACATCTCCCCCCCTTAGTGTTTTTCTACTATTTCCAGAGGCATAGTTGTAGATTTGATTTTAAAAAAATAAAATAAATAAATAAATAAAAATGGCCACACCCATTTCAGGTTTAAATCCAAACACAGATACTGATACAGGTACAGACGGTGGCAGTTACATTACACACCTATCATAGATACATTCAGGTCCAGAAATACTGGCACCCTTACAGTGGCTAAAAATGGTTGATTGAATAAAATAACCCTTGCACTCGATCAGGATTCATTCATGTGACCCTCCCCATGGACTATTCATACGTCTACCACCTGGAAGAAGGCAACCAAGCACATGTTTCTTCCCATAGGGCATTAGACTCCTAAACAGATCTACCTGATAATACATTTCAATTCACCCTGTTACCCAACCTGTTCTAGATACTTATATATTATATGGTTAATCCAAAAGGTTGGAACAGTTGACTGTTTACCACTGTGTAAAAAACACTTTTGGGCACTGAAGACACCAGTTGGTCAAGTCTAGCAAGTGGAATTTCCCCCCGTTTATCCGTTATGCATTTCTTCAGCTGCGCAACTATACATGGCCTTCGTTGCCTTATTTTGGCTGCAGGACTGCAGGCAGGCCACTCTCTGCTTACGCAACCATGTGCTTGTAATCTGGCCAGAATGTGGTTTAAGAGTTGTCCTGCTCTTTTGTCCAAAAACAGCCATTTGAAATGTTGACTCGTCGGACCACAAAACACGATTTCACTGTGCTACTGTCCATCTCAGATGAGACCGAGCCCAGAGAAGTCGGCGGCGCTTCTGGACAGTGTTGTTGTATGACTTCTGCTTTGCATAGTAAGGTCTTAACTTGCATGTGTGGATGTAGCAGCAAATGATGTTGACTGACAAACGGCTTACCAAAGTGTCCCCGAGCCCATGTCAGGATATCCATTACAGACTCATGATGGTTTTTAAGACAATGAAATCTGAGAGAGCGGAGCGAGCATTCAGAAGTGGTTTTCAGCCTTGCCCTTTATGCACCGAGATTTGGCCGGACTCCTTAAATCTTTTAATTCTATATTGTGCACTATAGAAGGTGAAATGCCCAAAATCCTACCAATTGGGAATTTTGTTCTCAAAGTGTTGGATTATTTGCCGACGCATGTCAGGAGCTCCAAACCAGTTTTGAAGCAGGTGAAAACCTGGGAAGCAGGAGCCATCTCTGCTCTTCAGGAGTGTTTTGAGCACACTGACTGGGACATGCTCAGGGCACTGAACCTTCAAGGCTCCTTCATGGAGAGCGCCAAATTTCCATGGTATTCACCTGATGGAGAACCTCATCTGGTCCCTCAACACCTGCTCCATAGCCAAGAAAGCCCAGCAGCGTCTCTTCTTTCTGCAAAAGCTGAAAAGCCCATCTCCCACCCCTCATCATTATCACATTCTACAGAGGAACTATTGAGAGCATCCTGAGCAGCTACATCACTGTCTGATTCGGAAATTAAACCTTATCAGATGTCCGCACGATCCGCAAGACCCTGCAGCAGATAGTGAGGGCAGCTGAGAAGACAATTGGGGTCTCTTTCCCTCCATCATAGACATTTACACCACATGCTGAATCCACAAATCCACCAGCATTGTGGATGACCCCATTCACCCCTCAAACACACTCTTCACCATCCTGCCATCTGGAAAAAGGTACCGAAGCATTCAGTCCCTCACAGCTTCTTCCCCCAAGCCACACAGGACTCCTACTGTCCTGTGTTATTGGCACACGTTTGCACGTACACTTTGTGTAGAATGTGTAGATCAGATCATATTTAGTTCTGTGTCGTCTCATGTGGTTAGGGTCTTGTTTTATGTATGCTTGTTTCACTGTGTACTGTACCAGCTGTATATGGTTTAAATGACAATAAAAGACACCTGAACCTGAACTTGCACTTGCATCTGTTTGCAGGTCAGCGAGCCTTGACCCATAATTACTCTAGAAGGACTAGGCCTTTTTTTTGGATGCTCCTTATATACTATGATTAGACGATTAGCCTCACCTGTTTCACATCACCTTCTTATTTCAACTCGTCACATCGCTATCAGTCCTAAATTGCCCCTGTCCCAAATTTTTTGGAACATGTTGCGTGCATTAATTTCAAAATAAACATTTATCTTCAAAAAATACAATGCAGTTGATTAGGTAAAACATCAATTTCCTTGTCTTTACACATTTTTTGTTTAAACACAAGTCAAAGTACATTTACAAAATCACTCCACTCCAGTTTTTATTAGTATTTTCCATACTGTCCCAACTTTTTCAGAATTGGGGTTGTCTATTCAAAAGTTTCTAGATGACCTACATTTGTGAAATTTTACATATTCTTTCCTGATTTCCCAAATTGTTGATTGATGTATTAAAGTCAGACTTTATAATAAATAAACAAAGTCTCGCTTGCATAAATAAATATATACATTTTTGAGAAAGTGCCAATACAAAGAAATTTGAGAATATCAGCCATCCAATGACAAAGACTGACTGTGATTTAAAATATCCTATTAACCTGCATGCATCTTGCCTCAAAATGATCGCTTATTGACAGTGTTCTTCGCTTTATATATTCATTTTCATGAAGGGTGCCAATAATTCTGTGGCCTAATATATGCTTAAACGGAATACTCAATTGTGTAAAATATTACATAGTCACTAATGTGTGAAATGCTGATTCACTAAATTAACTAAAGTGTACAGTAAGTGATTGATATTAATGTAATGACTAAAGTTTTACTGACCGAGTAAATGTTTAAAATTGTCTACTGAAGCAGAAAATCCATTTCAACACTACTAAAAACCCTCATGCCCATTACAGCCAATGTGTGAGCTCAACAGCAGTAAAATCGCTCACAGTTCTCCTCTTAAGGGAAAGTCTTTGCACCCCGCTTACCCTCCCAGCCGTCATTTGCGTTTGCAGCCAGTAGCTTGTATCTTAATTGTTTTTAATAGCTATCACTGCAGCAATGACTCGCTGTGTTGTCTTCTTGGCACATTCAGGCCTCTACATTAAAGTTTAAAACACGAGGGAAATAAATGAGTTGGCGTTTGTACAAGCGAGCCCGTGGAGCAAATAAAAATCTCATCCACAATCAAAACAACTTCTGATGGAGGAATGGATTCGCTGCTAGACACCAGCACAAGTCAGATGCACTAAAGATAATATTCTAGCAGTGAAACGTGTGTGTGAGACAGATGTTGGGGCGGGTGTCTCAGACATACAGTATGTTACAGATAAGTAAAGAGATGTATAGCAGTAAGAATAAAAAACATGCATCATATCTAAACTCATCACGTTTCATGTTCGATTTAACCGATAGCTGTTATCGGTTAAATACTCGATATGGCCGGCTGTGGATCAGGTGGTAGAGTGGGGTGTCCACTAATCGTAGGGTTGGTGGTTCGATTCCCGGCCCACGTGACTCCACATACCAAAGTGTCATTGGGCAAGACACTGAACCCCAAGTTGCTCCCAATGGCAAGTTAGCACCTTGCATGGCAGCTCTGCTACCACTGGTGTGTGAGTGAATGGATGAATGAGACACAGTGTAAAGCGCTTTGGATAAAAGCGCTATACAAGTGCAGACCATTTAGCTCATTTTCACCTGAACAACAAATTCTCGATTCGGATTGGTCCGAAGGCATATTTAACAGCGTAACTGACATTAATATAAATCACAGGTTTATATTAATGCACTCTTTCTAATATGTAATCATTTCTATCGGGGCGTCCACAACAAACACGTCACACAATCTAAGATTAATAACAAACAGATACAAAACATCCATCCATGGGGTTGACATTGGACTTCTGCTTGGTAGGTCGTGAGTTCAAACCCCAGCACCACCAAGCTGCCACTGCTGGGCCCTCGAGCAAGGCCTTTAATCCTCACAACTGCTCAGTTGAATAAGTGAGATATGCAAGTCGCTCTGGATAAAAGTGTCTATCAAATGCTGTAAGTGTGAATGACATTTTCTATGCCACTTATCCGACACAAGGCAGGGGACACCCTGGAGACTGTGCCATCACAGGGCACAATCTCACACACATTCACACACCACGGACAATTTGGAAATGCTAATCAGCCTACAGCAGGAGGAGGCAGGATTCGAACCCCCAACCCCTGGAGGTGCGAGGCAAACGTGCTATGATATGGTGAAGCTTTCTCTAATGCAATGTTATTGTTCAATCTCCAGTGTCAGCCCTTTATAACAGTTGGCAATTTTTCCACCAAATGAAAGTCTTCAGGACAGAGGGGCTTGCACTTTCTAGTTTATCGGCAACATGACAAGCTGATTATTATTTTTGTCTAATTAAAATTTATTCAAAAAATAAAAAAATAAATAAATAAAGAGAGTTATGTGCTGATTAGGGGACGACTGTTTATAATGTAAGTAAAAACAGGCTCTAACTTGTTTCATAGACAATATTAAATGTAACTATAATCGGGTGAAATTTGTGACATGTCGCTCATTAATAAATTAACAGTTGTAATTGTTGGCGAATTGTGGTTACAACCCCAATTCAAAAAAATTTGGGACACTGTAAAATGTAAATAAATAAATTAATTAATAAATAAATCAACATTTTTATCATGCTCCTGACCTGTTGCCAATTAACTTAATTAGTTGCAAAATGTTCCTCCAGCTGTTTCATTTTAGTAACACTTACTTTCCAGCCTTTTGTTGCACCGTACCAAACTTTTTGAGATGTGTTGCAGCCATCAAATTCAAAATTACCTTATTTACTCAGTTTAAACCCTTGATATGTTTTCTATGTTCTGATGAGAATAACATATGGGTTTATGAGATTTTGCAAATCAATGCATTCTGTATTTACTGTTTTGGAATTGGGGTTGTATATTAGAGGAATAAAACACTTCAGGGTGTGCTGTTATTGGAAAATAAACGACTTCAGAATTGTAACGGTAAATCCACTTTGCGTCAGGTTACATCACATTACCCAGTCTTTCATTACTTTGATTACTTGTGCCATTGTATTTTATTTCA
Organism: Ictalurus furcatus; assembly: GCF_023375685.1. Lineage (NCBI taxonomy): Eukaryota > Metazoa > Chordata > Actinopteri > Siluriformes > Ictaluridae > Ictalurus > Ictalurus furcatus. Next base: position 4,745,089 of record NC_071282.1, read on the forward strand.
TACACGTTATGGGGGCAGTGGTGGCTTGGTGTTTAAGGCTGTGGGTTACTGATTGGAATGTCAGGGGTTCGAGCCCCAGCACTTCCAAGCTGCCACTGTTGGGCCCTTGAGCAGGGCCCTTAACCCTCTCTACTCAAGGGGCGCTGTATCATGGCTGACCCTGCACTCTGACCCCAACTTCCCGACAGGCTGGGATATGCAAAGGAAATAATTTCACTGTGCATATGTATATGTGATAAATAAATAAAGACTCATTAAATTATTGATGGAAATGGATGCCCACTAGCTTTTGAAATGCATGGGAATAAAAGATGGAGAGGATGTGAATCAGAGCTAACTGAATTAAAACACTGTGACCCTGACCAAGATAAACTGTTTAGCGAAAAATGAAAGCTTGTAATTCGGCTTGTTACTCTAGGGTTCATTCTGACCTTAACATTATCACAAATTGAATGCAATCTAATTTTTCTTCTATGCTTATTAGGGAAAAATTTTGGTAAGAATTTAGAACGAGTCATTTTGACACATTGCCTACTTTGGAGTTATGACATTAAATTGGATTTTTTTTTTTTTTTTTTATCTCAGCAAGAACAGGAACGCCTGAAGCAGACATAAGCAGTCTGATGCACAGGGGTGAAAAAAAATAAAAAGGGCACTTCCTACATGCGTTGGTGCTCCACTGGTAGGGTAATCCTTTAAGGCACTTTACCAGGGAACCTTATAGGGCACGGCCTCATGTATTTGCCACTGAAATGGTAGCCTAGAGGGCACTTCATCACATTTTCCTCGCATATAGTGGTATCATAGATGGCATTTCATCACTTAATTTTTTTGAAGGGCAGCCATCACATTTTCTCTAGTGTAAGGGCACCTGGAGGGCACTTTATCACGTTTTATCTACTATAGGAGCAAACGATAGGGTGCTTTCATGGTGTTTTTTCAACCATGAGGGCATGGCACGACCTGCTCAGTCACAATGGTTTCATAATCATAACCCCAATTAATACATTGACCAGCCTATTTTTTGTATAGGAATCAATGTAATCACTTTTTTTTTTTTAATCTTAACCCAGGCTGTTCTTTTTCAGCATAATGGATTTTTATAATTTTTTTTTAACAATCATTGACCATAGGGGTCATAATTGACCGCATTCAATCAGTATAGTGGATTTGTGGGATGCTCGAGACAGTGTGTGTAGATTTTACATAATGGACCTAGCACCTAGCTGAACACACCGAGAGCTTTTATCTCAGCTCAGTCATTTCTCTCACACCTAAATTTTGTAGCACATGAGAGCCTTCCTCTCTCACACCACACCACACCACATAATCATGCCGCTGCTTTGATCCAACGGTACAAAATGGGATGAAATCTCACCACATGTCCACTGTTGTATTTGAACCAGATGCATTTGGAAACTATGCTGCAAATTACTGCATCTAAACAGAAAGAACGTGTCCCCCTGCCTGTGACGAGACATCAGATATCAAACATTTAGGCTCAAGACACAGTCATAGCCTCACCCGTCCAGCTTTGGCACCATGTGAAACTTATTTGCTCTAAAATGTCATATCGAGCACATCTTGTGTGATTTGTCCAACACGCTGTCATGACTTAAAGCTGGCACAGCCGTCTGCAAAACTGTCACTCCATCACTCTAGTGTGAACACTGCAGAGTATTTTCTTTTCCTCAATAGGTCTATATAGGAACAAGTAACAGCAAGAGCTGTGTGGGTAGAAGATAGCCTGTCCTATTAACCACAATTGATCTGCTCGTGAATGCTTGGGTAACCCACATGTGTATTCATGAGCGTAGAGTAAACAAAGCAAAGTGCAAAAGGTCTTCTGAGAAGCTGCAGTCTATATATGTATATTGATAACCATGCAGAAATTAATTTCAGTTATAACTGAGCATTTGCATGCTTTCGCTAAAGGACAGAGCACTGAATTAGCAAGAACATTGGCATTATTTTGTTAATTGGACAGATCAAAATAGTAAAGAAAAAAAAAAATTTATGACCTTGATTCAGCATCTTGTTTGAATAGTGCACACAGTGTAACTGGGCATGTAATAATAATAATAATAATAATAATAATAATAATAATATGTGCTGGATCAAGTGCTATTTTATAAGGGTGGAAGCCATATTGTTAAATTGGCAGTGATTAATGTGATCATTAGCAAAAAAAAATTCTTCTAGACTACTATAAGATTTATTTCAATGCTTGATATTGTCTCATACATACCTCACTAGTTTTAGTCTCTTGCTTTTACAGTAAATTGAATGCTATTTCCTTCTTCAGTCCACATTTTCTATCCCACATTTTTTCAAGTTTAAAGGCAAGTGCTTGTGTTTAATGGTCAAGATACTTTTGAAACAACCCACCAACTATTGTACATAAAGGTAATTTGCATAAAACTAACAAAAGGCCCAGAAACCTGACTTAACCAGGTGCGTAGTCAAAGCATGAATAAATACAAATTTACACATTAATATTGATGCAGTTCTGAATACTGCCCAGTGTGTTTTTTACTAGGGTAAATCAAAGAATCATAATTGATGGGACAAAACAGGCAGGCAGGCAAAAGTGAAAAGTTAAATAAGGATAATCCATGCTCTGAAACAAGGGAAACACACAAGGGTCTAAACCAGACAAATAAGAAACTTGAGAACGCTTCGAAACATGGAATCCAAGACAAACTTATGACAAAAGTGAATGGTCAGACTGTGCAAGAAAATGGGCTGCAAATAGGCGAACTTATCAGGTCTAAACACATAACAGATGAACACAATAGGGTAACAAAATCAATAACAGGACAAAACATGGGAACCACCATGTGAAGGGAGAAACCGTTACATTAAATGCCATTTCCTATACACTGAGCTGTAAACTTGTTTTAACATGATGTTAAGTTTACATATAGCAGTCCACAAATTACAAATAAATATGCTTAAAGAGTTGAAGTTGCATGAACACTGAGGTAAGAGATCGAAATCTCAAAGCTGGAACATTCTAGACCACCAATTCTTACAAACACGGAATTCATTTGGAGTGTTCACATACAGTACCATGCAAAGTGAACTGGGAGACTGCCATGTTTTGATAAGTTTATTAAACCATCTTTTAATATACCGCTGATGCTTAAAGTTGAGGGGGGGGGGGATGGACGGCCAGCATGAGCTAGTGAGCAGCATCACAGATCATTCAGCCACAGTGAATGTGCTGGATGTACAAATAGAAAACATTTACATTACATTTACATTTATTCATTTAGCAGACACTTTTATCCAAAGTGACACATAAGGAAATACAAGAAAAGCGATATCTCAAGTGGAGAACAACACAAGTTCTAGAGAAGCAAAGTGCACAGAGTAGAGGTGTAAGAGCCAGTGTAATTTATTTATTTAAATAACAACAACAACAACAACAACAACAGTGTGCTGAAATCTCAGGTAATGCTCTGATCCACTGTGTTCAGATTATTGGCCACGACAACACACACTATACAAGCCCGACTTGCTACGTTAAGGGGAAATTTGGGACAATATGAGGTTTCACTACACCAGTCTTACTCACCAGCGAATGTTGATGTCCATGTTGTCTTCCTTTGTATTCACCGTTGGATAAATTTCCCTCAGCATGAACTGGAGGTAGAACGGTGTCCAAACAGCATTTTCTGGAGCCAGCAGATCAAGCTGTAATTAGACAGACCTCATGAATTGCAGAGGATGGTGCAACATGAAAGAAGGAGAACAATGTGGAGCTACTCCAAAGTTCATTATTTTTCTGTATGTCAAGTAGTATGATATAAGACTGAATCTTTTACTCAAATTCAAAGCAACAGACAAATTCCAAGGCACAGGTAAATCAGTTAGAATATAAGAACATTGCAGGGCAACCAAACTCACAAAATGGCAAAATTTGCTTTTGTGTTTAATAATCCTCTCTTTTTTTCTCACTTGTTTGTGAGAAATATTCTTCTTGTTCTGTTTTTGTTTGTTTGTTTGGTGGTTGGTTGGTTGGTTGGTGAGTGAGTGAGTGAGTGAGTCCTCAATCAAATGTGAGAAATGTGTCTGAGGAATAACTGCCTTTTGTTTTTGTATTTTGCATTTGAAATGAGGAGCTTTATTACAGCCCTCATTGTAAACACCTGATTCTGACATTCAAACGCTCCTGGAGGCTTAATTATCTAAATCAGGTGTGATAAATTGGGAGTAAATAATTAAAAACTGAGGAATATAAGAGACTGCTAGCAACAAAGGCTGTGAACAATATGTTGAAATATAATACAATAGGGTAAAAGAACCTCACTGTACACCGGTGGAATAGTTTATAAAACATCCTAAATTAGATGTTCTTGTTAGCGTTTGTCAAATTGATTTAATCCTAAAATATATTTGAACACTCGCACACTTGCTTTTATAGTTTTGGTCTGTACTCAATACTAGTCAAAAGACATTTCAATACAAATATAATTTTTTTTTTTATGTGCCTCCACCATCAAGTAATTTAATTTTTATTTTAAATGTTCAGTTTGGAAGGTATTAATGTTTGAGCTTCTTTATGGCTGGTTGAGAAAATGCCTAGAGTGTTTAAAGATTATTAAATCTTTTTTTTTTTTTTAATTTTTTTTAAAATAAATTTTAGAGTGAAGTGGTCTTGGAAAACTCTTCACATGCTGAAATTGTGGCATTTTCTACTGTGTATATAGCATTTAAAGGTTTCATTCCAATTCCACTGAAAGACACAAGCATACTGATTGTATAAAAACAAGTATTCATTGATGAATTTGCATTCAATTAAATATTTAATAAATAAAATAGCTCAAAATAATAATAATAAACATGACCATTTACAATGGAAAACCAAAACTCCAGAGGGTGGAGCTGGACCTGATCCAACTTGACTCCGCTCAAGTAGGAGGAGCTAGATCAGGTCTGAATTCATTCCAAGGACTTTTTGCCATTGCCATCTCTACAGTTTAAGTGACGATAGTGCATGTTCATCATGGATAATTTGACAGCTATTTATACCATTTACAATAAGATCTATTAGGCTCATATCCGTTTGGTTATGACACATATCCAAAAACTTGATCAAAGCATGACATTCTGTGTTAGAAAAGCACTAGCAAGCTACCAATTAACGATCAATATTTTCATTTCTTATTAATATAAATAATAGGGGAAAATTATGCAGAAATGATCAAAAATAATAACTTAAGCCATTGTCTCAGAACAAGTGTTTGGAAACCTGCCTTCTGGTCTGGAATGTTTGTTTGTATTTGGATTGGCCTCTTGTCAGTCATTTTATAGACACACCCCCTATACACCTTCCTATCCTCATAAATCATAGTGAGGAAGGACTGCATGTTTATAGGGTTGTAACTTGTCTTTCAAGAAGTTGAATGTCCACATGTGGTTGAAAGTGATGTCATGACAGTCCTTGCTAATGATAACTCTAGTTAGTATGTTCACTCTAGTTGAACCACCATAAGGAGCTTTGTGTACATGGTTGGAAATGGGAGTGGGTTCAATGAGTAAAAAAAAAAAAATCATTCAAATCTTATTTGACTCCACCCATTTATCCATTAGAGGCCTATTTTTCCACAAATCATACCTAATGCACCTTTAAAACATCGTCTTTAGGCCATTTTCACATGTGTCTTTGTTAATCTACTGTGATATTTTGCACTGTGATTTAACATGTTTTCTGCAGGCAGATATCTTAGGCAAGGTTAGAAAGTCATTGGAACGCTTCTGTATTGTTTTGGTGAAATACCATACATTTTCCTTAAAGCAGAGGTGTCCGAGTATATTATAGGCAGAAAAACCTGTTTATTGTTTGCAAGAATTCTGCCGCAGTCACAGTGACAGGTTTTCCCAGACTATACATCTTTCAATGTAGCAACTAACAAAAAGGAAGAAATACTGTGGAAATCAGGGTCATTTTTGGTTATGCAGTCACTGTCCAGCACTCTCTGCAGCTTAACAGCTTAACCAAGGGCCAAAACTTGGTTATGGGTTAATAAAGTGCCTCTGTGAATACAGCCGCATCTCAGCATGTTCCTTTCATAAGGTGACAAATCGTTCTCTAGCATATCCGATTAACAACCATGGCAAGACAGGATGAATATGAATTTAATTAACTTGAAATTAGGATTGCACACATGAGAAGACAGCAGTGCAATACTCAGCTCTTTGTTTTTGAAGTCTCCATGAGAGCTGAGATGGTAATTCCTTTTGCCTCACCTTCCCACGAGGTTTCGTATGATATTTTTCCTGTTTTAATTTGATCTGATACCCCATCTGTTTTGCCATTTGTAGCACACTCTGAAGACTTCAGGAGCCGTGCTGTGGAAAGGCGAGGAACCTCGACTGTGTGTCTGAGTCTTCATTAAGTGCCGTAGGGTTACCCGGGTCATAAGGAGTTATTGGAACTTTCTGTTGTAAAGAGACACGAGACTTCGTATTTATAGGGGTGCAGTAGATCAAAGGCGATTCGGGAGCTGTTGGTTGTAAACAATGTGGTAGGCCGGTCAAGGCAGAGCAGCATTGGGACCTCAAGTCTTTCAAGGTTTTGAATTATATCTGTATAAAACTTAGCCTCAAATTTATGTTCAGTAAATTAATTAAATTCAGTTTTGAGCAGATCATGAATCCATCATGTATGCAAAAAAAAACAAGTAAGCAATAAAACATGTGAGGGGGAAGGGTGCTGTTATAGGAAAATATTGAAAGGGCAGTGTTATGGCACCCAACATGAAGCGTAGTTAGTAGGGGTGCAACAATACACTGACAATGCATTGTGATGCAAAAATGTGATGATCTTGGAAATGTGAGATTCACATAGTGGAAATCAGCATCCTATTAATTATGCATCTAATGCAGTTGCACCGTTTGAGGTCCCAATCTGCACATCCCAAAGAGTTCAACTACACAGAGAGTCACACAGAGACCCTGAAAGATCTTCACTTCCGAAATCCCATAGCCTTATAGCTCTAGATTGAAATGACCAAAGTTCATAATAGATGATATGATTCATGACCATAGCTTTCAAACAACACCAAAGGCCATGGAAATTGGGCATTTTAACCAACTTTGGAGCTTTTTTTCTGCTATTTAGCTCATTATGTTTCAGTATGTTGACTAAGACTAAGACTAAGACAAGAAAATCACAAGAAAGCTGTCCTGAAGACTTTCCCATGGTGGAAAACTTACAGATTGTTACAAAGCACTGACACTGGAGACTCCTTCCATTTCTACTTACAAAAAACACCATCCTATCAATGATTAGATGTGGTTCTTTGTGAAGTAACATTAAAAAAACCTATTACAAATAGATTACAGTATGTGGTACATTCACCATACAAGTCCTTAAGTTGTTACTATAGAAACAATAACATATTAAAATAAGTGCATTAATATAAACCTGAATTGTTCATTACCGCTGAGACCAGAGCTGATATTATTTTCAACAGCTTCTGACCAATCAGAATCGAGATTTCAACAGTGCTGTGGTTATAGCCAACCTAAGAAAATGGTCTAAAATTATTGTATAAAATAAATATTATAGAGAATCATTTCAATTTCCCACTGAAACAATGATTTTTATGTGCCAAAACTAATGGCACGCCATTGTCAAATTATGATGTTGACTCTATCAGACTCCCAACGGTGACAAACTTGGCAAAAATGGCTTTGAAAACCAAACTCCTGTGGTCTGAATTAATGAGAGAAATCTGCACACAAAAACCTATGGGATTATAAAAGGGCTTAAAATGGAGGCCTCCATGGAGGCGTGTCCAATATCCCTCTTCAAGTGTCTCCAATCTTTGTTAGACATTACAGGAAGAGACTCAGAACTGTCATTCAGTTGTATTAAAACAAAACTATACATGGTCATCATACGTTTAAGCTCAAAATATCCCCCATTGCATGTGTTTGGCTTATTGTCATCAAGAATGCCGATAATTCTCGCGCTGACTGTATTCCACCTGATGTGAATCAAATTAAATGACTCAGAACAGAACATGTTTGCACACCCCATCTGTTAAAACACCTGTAATTCTTTTTAAAAACCCAACACTTGTGTAAAGAAAAAAAAGAAAACCACGGCTGTGTTTTTACAGACAAGGAGATTCAGTCTGAGATTAAGAGAAATGTGCTCCACATGCTCTTTCTTTTTCAAAAGGCATCATGCATCATGCATCTGTCGGTAATAGCACAATGCTTTATATATTAATAATGTCACTTCTGTTGAATCTTCTGTATGTAAACAATTGCTGTTGTTCTGCATTATCAATTTTCATTCAGTTTCTCCAGAACAGTCTAATACATTTTTACATTCTGTTAGTATTAAAATGGCAAAGGTGTTAAATGTGCTTATAAGTATTACAAAAAGAGGATAAAGTTACACTGCTAACTTAAATATCAGGCTAATTAAGGAATTCAGACATGGTACTCTATTTGCTTCCACTGCTCATCTCTATTAACAAATATTTACTTTGCTAATGCAAAGCTAAAACGTGAAGAGAGAATAGAAAGAGGGTCCTTATCACCATCTTATTAGCTTCTGGCTGGTTTCTTAGCAGCGATACAGTGGGTAGCATTGCTACCTCACAGCTCTATTGTCCTCAGTTCAATCCTGAGTTCGGGTGACTCCCCCGTGTGGAGTTTCAGATGTTCGCCATGCGTTCATGTGGGATTCTTCTGTGTTTTCGGGTTTCTTTCCACCTCTCAAAAACATCGGTAGGTGGATTAGAGACAGTACATACATGTGAAAGGTAAGATGACAGATGGACATTTCATAGAGGATGTCTCAATACTTTAAAATAATAATAATAATAACTGTTTTTTTCATGACAGTTGACGAATGGTAATTGAAGGTTCTTCTCGCTTTTCTCCTTCATGTTAAGACAAAGCAATACACTTCATAAAAACTTTAATGGCACGTCATGTTCACAAGTGTTACATTTTACAGCTGGTGTTTTACACATTGGATGATGATAATCTACTACATAGCAATCAAATAAAATGCTGTTTATTGGTGCTTGTTAAAAAATCTTATAAATGCCATATAAGTGGAGGCATAGCAGCGGGTTGAGTTGACCGAGCGTGATGCTCATACAGCCGGCCTACATATGGGGTGTTTTTGTGACCGCAGTCATCTGTTATAATTTTCTGGAAGCTTCTGTTGTTTGATCTGCAAAAGCTGGATCCGCGCTCCATATTTCAGGCTTTTGGATGAGACCATATGCTTCTGCACCTGGACAGCTCTTTTTTATAAAAAACCTGCACAATTTACAGGGGCACATAGAAAAATCGCAATGTTCAAATCCAGAAGCATGTACAGCATTATCATTGGCACTGAATTATCACACCTGATCACTTCCTTGCTCGGATATCTCCATAACATACAACCTGGCATAACCCTGTTCATTCAATCAACATTACTTTCTATGTAGGGTGGAGAGCGGGGTAAGCTGCCAAGTGGGCATGTTGTCTAATACTTCCAACGCTAAAGAATCAGAAGGTATTCATTTTATATAACAGCAGTTCTAGCTGTAACGTAAATGACAGCTTTATATTACAGTTCTTCTCGATTGCTTAAACACTATAACCAGGCTTTTCAATGAAAAATTCCAAAACCATAACTCCATTTATCAAAAAGCACACCCATTTCCCTAAACTATAAACACTATTCCACTGTTTTGACACATGAGTCAGCTTTGTTGAACTGCCACTGCAAAACTATACTCATAAATCCCTTCATTTCTCATTGCCTACACCATGTGGTCATTTAGAAAGCACTAGCATTCAATATCGTTCACTCAAGTCAGCACAGCTTCAGCTCAATTAGCACACAATTACCCAGGTGGAAACACTAAGAGTCAAAATTGATCAATTTATAGATAGATAAAAGGGTCCGAGTCAGTTCATTCAGGTTTTTTGAACAATGGATCCAGAGAGACGTGAAGGAAGAGGTCGAGGACACTGGAGAGGAGGAGGAGGAGGAGGAGGAGGAGGAGGAGGAGGAGGAGGAGGAGGAGGAAGAGCAGTAGGGAGCTGAGGAAGAGGTGAAGAAAGAGGAAGAGATGGAGGAGAAGGAGGAGGAGTAGGGAGAGGAGGAGGGGTAGGTAGAGGAGGAAGAGGAGATGGAGATGGAGGAGGAGGACAACGATGAGGAAGGGCAAGGAGACAAACAGTCACATATGAAATTCATGCCACTCTAGTTGGCCATGTCCTTGCACATGGTATGACTATGACGGAGGCTGAGCAACGTGTACAACCAAACTTGAGTCGCTTCACCATCGCCTCAATCATAAGAACCTTCAGGAAGGAAAACCGGTAGGTGTACTTCAGTCATATCTTTTGAGTGCCGTATCCCGTGCTGTTACAACACATACATGTACTGTTGCTGTTGCACTTACTACTGTAATAAAAAGAAATGCATCAAATTGACTCATGTACAGTCTGAGTTTCTGTATGCTTCCATTTAGTAAAAAAGGATGTGTTACAGTAATCAGTACTTCTATTTTTGTAGGACACAGAGATGACCAACTGGTGGAGGAAGGCTAAGGCTTGTGTCAGAGGAGCATGAGAGGGAGCTGGTAAATATGGTCATTGCCAACAAAGACAATCACCAATTTCGAGGAATAAATGCCATCAGCCTCTCCACAATTGATCGCATCCTCCGAAAGCACAGGTTCCAGACTGAACACATCTACCGCATCCCTTTCAAACGAAACTCTGAGTGAACGACTAACGTCTGGAATATGTTCATAGAATATAAAAACTCATACTTGAAGTATTGTGTACCGTCACAGTATAGCAGTACAGCAGTTTATACTGTAGCACAAGGTACATATCTGCCATTTGTGCCGTTTTGAACTGTGTTTCAGTGTAGTCATTTACTCTACTGTGTTTCATGTGCTTTTCAGAGATTCTTGACCAAAAGAAGGATGAAGGGGGAAGAACATAATTGGCCATCGGGCTATTGTTCATGTCCCTGGCCAGCGATGAGGGAACATCACCATGTGCACAGCCATCAGCCAAGAGGGGTACTCCACCGCCATGCCATTCTTGGACCCCATAACACTATGCTCCTCCTTGGTTTCCTTGATTGTCTAAGAGAGCGTGAGTTCCTGAGGTTTTCCAACATCTTTCTGCCTGCATACTCTCCCTTTCTAAACCCGATAGAGATTTATTCGACATGGTGGTGGAAAGTGTATGACTGACAACCTCACATCCGTGTTCATCTTCTCCAGGCCATGGAAGAAGCCTGCCTAGACATTTCAGTGGATGCATGCCAGGGGTGGATCAGGCATGCAAGAGGATTTTACCCTTGCTGCCTGGCTAGGGCCAATATAGCCTGTGATGCTGAGATTCTCTTGCCTGTACCAGACCAAAGACAGGATGCTGGGGCAGAATATTTTTTTTTGTTTGGTGTATTGTACTGTACAGTACCTTAAGGAATAAAAAATGTATACATTTGTTGTCTTTTGTCATGTTAATCATTTGAAAAGGTTTTTGAGGGGGAGAACCACAAGCAACACAACTTATTACTGGTTTTTGTAGTATTTATTTATTTTTTATATCTCCCCAGTGTGTAAGACTGGTGTGTGTGTGTGTGTGTGTGTGTGTGTGTGTGTGTGTGTGTGTGTGTGTGTGTGTGTGTGTGTGTGGTTTTGAGGGCTTGTGTGTCATGTCTGAGGGCAAAGTTTGGTTTTTCAGCAAGATTGAATGGTTTTGACCTGAAAATAGGAATTGGGGAATTGGGTGAGAAGTTATGGATTTGTGTTTAGAGTTTTGAGAAAAACGAGGCAAAATTTCAAGAAAGGCATTTATGACGGATGCTCCACACAATCTAATTTGGTTTTTAAACCCTCATGTTGATGTGGTGAATCTTCGTTAGGAGATATTTATGTACAGTAACACTTATGGAAGGAGTCTCCAGTGTCAGCACTTTGTTTCAGTCAGTAACAAAATCAATATTTACAATGACTTGTGGTGTTATGTGCTGAATACACACACAAGTGTGTCAGTGTGACCATGCAATATGACACTTTCACAAGTGAACAGCCTCTTTCACACAACTGTCTATAAAATATTAGATAGGAACTTATTATAAATACAAAATATGTCCCTGAGACTTCATTCTTTCATTCAGTATGAGGTTTATCCCATTGTAATGTATCATGCCCATCATAACATCATAAAAGGGATTGAAAAGTGAAGCCAAAATTAGGCCCTCTAGTGGTTGGCTGAAGTACAATTTTAACCCCACCCATTCCCATGTAAAGGTATGTTCACACATACAACGACTCCCAGTGACAAAGCAGCTGGAGCCATCCATTGTCAATGAGAGCTGGTGACTTCTGGCAACATGAGCAACAGCCATTTTGGTGCAACTTGGTGCAGCAACTACCAATGGGAGTAAAGACAGTAGAGCGCTCATGATCTGTGATGGCCGCAGTGGTAAAGAGCTCACACACACTGCTTCTTCTTCATCCTGTATGATATGATTTATTTATTTATCAATATATATCCACTGGTAAATTTCATGCACAAATGCTGTCCCTCCAGAATGTTTAATTTTAGTGGCAAGAAAACTGGTTTGTTGTCAAAAGTGGAATGCTAGTTGCGCCACCCACTGATAAATGTTACTATGCCAACTAGTAGTAGGAAAGCCTACTGGTGACATCACAGTACAGCGACAAGCCAAATTTATATTTTAAATTACATCTCCACAGATTAATTTCGAGGAATAGTGTTCTGTCATTTTTACAAGTTGAGTTGCCCTTGATATCCCCCCACCCCCAATATTTTTACTTGCAATAAATGCATTTCATAGGAGTAATATAACGATAATTAAATGCCTGTAGTTGATGAGGTGATGACATTTTTGGTGTGGGCTGATGGACAGCTAGAAATGACAGCCTAACCTCATGGATGCATATGCACTTTCCAAAGCTCTTCCTGAGATGATAGCAAACTTCATCTGTCATCTTTCCAAGCTCTGTGAAGATTTACAGAGTTGACAACTTTGACAGTTCTGTAGCAAAGCCATGTGTTGTTCTGCTGTAAACTGTTCTAACAGACACTCAGCAAGGAATTCTTTGCAGTTTTGTGTTGTTTTTTTCTGGAATGTGGCTCATTTTGATGCTTAAGCTAGCACATTCACTAGCTCCCTAGCTGCTAGATAATAAACCCCTTGAAAGGAAGATGAAATACTTGCCCACTAGCTAGATATCACAATATGAATTTAGTTTGGATATTAAACGGTTTGGATTTTATACCTTTTTAAACATATTCAACCAAGAGAATGAGCAGAGCATAAAAGAGCGCACTTCAAAACCATTCAGATGGGTAACTTGCAGGAGTCAGAGCTAGATGAAAATCATGGAGATCAGAGATTTTTTTTTTTTTCTCAGAAAATGTGTTGAATTGAGTTGAAATGTTGACTGCTGTTTTTCAGTTTGTACATTACATTACTTATACTTTAAATGTCTTTGATTGCATGATGGATTAGCTAGCTAGAATATGGCAACACATTCAGTCATGGCTCAAAGCTCTAAAATGTTTTCCAGACCGTGCTAAAAATCAATGCACTCCTGCAAATTATGCAACCACAAGTAACCAACATGTTTCACATATTAATTAATTACACTGGCTCCACTTTTCACCTAATGCGCAAACTTGATCAAGATGCCGACTTTCAATTCAACGAAAATTTAGGCTTCAAATGGGAATCAATGGCGCCGTGTAGAGAAGACATACAACAAAACGAAAGAATTTAATAGAATTTGAACCAGTGCCTTCATATTATAATTGGACCTGTGATATTTAGACCAGCTGTCTTGGTAAAGAAACACCTGATAAGCGTATTAGGTTGTTTGTATGAGCAGTTGTACCTACATCTTGTTGAGCCTCACAGGAAGAAAAAAAAAAGACTTAAAGTAATTTTCTTAAACCATTACTCAGCCTGACAAAAGCCAGAGAAGCCAGCTCTTTCTGGCAGATCAACCCTGTGTGGAGAACTCAAGTTGAAAGAGTTTTTTTTTTTTTTACCTCGCCTAGAGAAAGAAGGGCAAGAATCATTTAAAAGAAAAAAATCAAAGGGTGAATCAAAAGCGGGTGGGATTTCTGTGGCTGGCTGTGTATTATTTTCTCATACGCTGGGAATGGAATGGCTTGTCCGGGCCATTTGATCGTGTGGGCAGAGAGCTTTACGCACAGCTTTTCACAGGCCTTTCATGCTGAGCAAATGTTTATTTCTTCCTCATACCTCATTTGGATGCATCGAAAATACCAAGTCATGAATAGCGTGATGCTGATTTGCTCTTGGAATAAAAGTGAAGCCATTTATGCAGATATATAGGCATGGAGTATGTAGATGGCAGAGGTGGATGCATTCTCTAAATATGAAACAAAAATAAATGACTAAGTTAGAGTTGGAAGTTTGGCATTTAGAAACCATCTGTTCCAAATTTGGAGGCAAGATCTAACGATTTACCGTCTCTTTGAATCTATTTATTATTTATGAAAGACAACAGTTCATAAGAAAAAACAAGTTCTAGTGGCCTCTCTGTTGTTTATTCATGTTTATAACATTACAAAATTAAAAATGGCAAAAATGTTCTCCAATCGTGTTGCAGCTTCATATTTTTATACACATTTGTCAACTACGTAAAAGGTTTTTTTTTTTTTTATTATTTAATCCTTTTGTGAAAAACACACTCATAATCATTATAAATCATTATAACTATGCTTATAATTCTTTGTAAGTTGGTAATGATTCTTAATAGCTTCTAGCAATAATGCCTCATAAAGCTCTAATAGTTCATAATTCCTTAGTAACTTAAAATCTAAATCGTACTCTGAATCATGATCAAGAGTCACGATTCATTACAATTCCATGTGCTGCACTTTATAATTAATAATGACTCCTGCATAATTATTAAGCAAGTGTTATATTTATCACCAATTATAAAAACATTAGCAGCATTTAAAATGTCCACATTAAACAGCAAAATGGGGGAAAATGTGATCTCAATGGCATGGTTGATGGTGTCAGACGGGGTGGTTTGAGTATTTTAGAAACTGCTGATCTCCTGGGATTTTCACACACAGCAGTCTAGAGCTTACACTGAATAGTACGAAAAAAGCAAAAAGCAGCAGTTCTGCATGATTGTTAATGAGAGAGTTCAGAGGAGAATGGCCAGACTGGTTTGAGCTGACAGGAAGGCTACGGTAACACAAATAACTACTCTTTACAACCATGGTGAGCAGAAAAGCATCTTAGAATGCACAAAATGAATGGGCTATAACAGCAAGATTTTGATTGGATAAGTGCAATGAGCAGGAGTACATGTGATCTTATTAAAGGGGCTTAGTGCTATCCGTCCAGCTTTTCCATACCACTTATCCTACCCAGGGTCACGGGGAGCCTGGAGCCTATATCAGCAAGCTCGGCACACCAGGCAGGGGACACCATGGATGGGGTGCCAACCCACTGACGGGCACAATCGCACACACATTCACTCACTACGGGCAATTTTGGAAATGCCTACAATGCATGTCTTTGGACTGGGGAGGAAACCGGAGTATCCGGAGGAAACCCTCGAAGCACAGGAGGAATATGCAAACTCCACACACACAGGGCAGAGACGGAATTTGAACCTACAACCCCAGAGGTGCGAAGCAAATGTGTTGAGAAATGGCACTTCAATGCCTTTTTTATAGAGGGTATGCATTGACATCACTTTCCTGCTGGAACACATCCCCTTGGCCGGACTGAGTGGCAAAACATCCAGCAAAATGTCTGGTTTTAATAGGGGAAGCTGCGAAAATGCTAATATAACTAAAGATTATCATCTTAAATTAAAGGCAGTAGGACTCGACAGTGACCCTTACAACTTGACCAAGAACCTGTGGTCCATGAGCACTGGACAGTGGTCCAGAAATCGGTTTTCCCGACATTTATATGTACCTGATTTCGAGGCTGGGGAAATACACTAAGCAAAGCCTGAAGGCATACAAAAGCCTTGGTCCTACTTCAAGGTGGGATTTGTTGGATAAATTAAAGTGACAAGAACACCAATAAAAATTCTGGTTGTATGTGGGCAGGTATTTTTACTTTATTATATAATTTTATCTGGTAATCCATAAGCTAGCTAGTCCTAGTTTGTTTGTAGCTATGACTTACTAACGTTATATATTTGTAAAGGTAAAACACAGTCAGAGAATGAATGAGCCCCCATTATCCATCAATGGAAATATGTAGCAAATTATTCATCATTGTACAACATGAATACCACGTGCCAAAAGAACTTACACTTACACTGCTCGACTTAGTAAAAAAGGACTGAATGGTTTTTTGGCACTCTGTAAAAATGATAGCTTAGAATTCTTGTTGAATCTGTTAGCACAGTCGATCGCACAACAGCTTTTTCCCATTTTTTCTGTGTTTTCGCGGAATTCACACTGTACACTAATGCTGCCACTCAGTCTTTTTGCCTTTCAGTGGGCGTGACTGTGGTGAGTTCCGGCTACCGTGATGTCACGTGCATACCCTCTATACTGCAAGGTACTATATGGCTAAATGGGTACCACACACACACACATTGTCATATCACAGCAAACCAGTGACTACATTTCCCATAATGCACTGCCGCCTACAAACATGGCCGCCATGAACTGCAATTCCCAGAACACTCACAAACACACAGAACACTCACACTCATTCTAATCACGCACACCTGCATCCAATTCACAGCACTAGCAATCACGCTATATAAGAGACTTTTCGAACACTATGACCTCGCGAAGTATTACGCTCAGTTGCCTAATTTCTGTTGTATTTCCAAGCCTCATTGTGTTTGCTTTTCTGATCATGGATCAGATCTGATCATGTTCTGCCTAGTTTAGCCTGTTTGCCAGATCATTTGACCCTAGCCTGCCTTGGACTTTGTTTTCTGCCTGACCCTTTGTACTTCGTATTGTTTGATTAAACTGCCATACCTGCACTTGCTTCCGTCTCAGCCTCCATTACGTGACACACATGTACATCAAAATTTCAATATTGTATTGTTCTTACTATTCAAAATCCAGTTTGGTTAGAGAAAAGAAAACTATTATGAATATGGATTTTCAAACAAATCTTGACGTTTTAAACATGTGTGTTTTGCTTTGTTTGCTGTGATAACATGAACAACTCCAATCCCTGTTCAATGGACGGCAAACAATACACTTGCCTATTCTTATTTTGCTTTAGTTTTTACTTTTTTTTTTTTTTTGTTATTCTTCTTTTCTTTCTTAGCCATCATGGAAGTAAAGGGGTTATTTCTTGGATCTTGATTTTAGTAATTCCTCCCTTTCATATAAAAGAAGACCTAGACTCTTGTGTAGGTATTATTGATCTGTGTTTACTCTGCAGCTCAAACGGCAAAATTGTTTGTGGCATGATCTATGTTCCATGCTATTGTATGTTGGGGGAAAAAATCGTCTTTTGTGTTCTTGCATCTGGCAGCTCACAAAGGTGGCAACAAACCAAAGGTTTTCACGTCACCTTTTGCAACATTTGAAGTGCAAGGCAGTAGTTATCAGAAAAGCCTTTGCATTTTGATTAAAAAAAAAAAAACTTCCAAGAAAGTAAGGCATCGAAAAAGTGGGGTGCTTTGAAACATCTCAACATGCTACTTGGAAGTCACACTTTACAGGCGTTAATCCTGAGATACAGAGGCATATTCGAAGCAGCATACTGATATGGCCCGAATCCTCCAAATGTCACCATTAGCTTCTTTGATGGACAGATAAAAGAAATATCAGAACCAAAATATCATCGGCTGTCCCATGCCTAGAAGCACATGAGCACAGTAAGCGTTTGGCTAATGGCCGTCCAGGCGTTGATGCCATCAATGAGCATGAATTGTTTATAGAAATGGCTCCCAATTCCATCTCATCTCATTTCTGGCTTTGTGCCTGCATCTGTCCAGCTCGTGTATGTATTTGGACCTGGAGGGCTAATATAAAACAAAAAAAAAACCACAGATTGGATGAAGATGTTTCTTACTATATAGAGACACAAAACACAAACACACATCACAGATGGATGCTACTTGACTGAGCAGAGTGATGAATCAGATTCATTGGAGCACGGATCACCCAGAGGGCTTAGCATTAATATTCTCTCCATCTCTCACTCATGGCTATGTACAGTAAATAATGCATCAGTGGTGATATGGAATAAACAAAAGTCTATTAATAAATTATATTAATGATTCACTGAAATGGCAAGTACCACAGTGCTGTTGAATTCTCAATTCTGATTGGTCAGAAGGTGATGATTAATTTTCTATACCAGCAGCTCTGACAGTTGTTCCAGCTGCAAGTCAAATCAAGGGTTTATATTTATGCACTCAATTCTATAATAACCACTTACACGGGGAATTATGATGGATTCTCCACATAAATGAATGAAAATAATTGTGTAATTAGTGATATGGTGATGTTTTCTTTAAGGAGATGTTTATATTTATTTATGGAAAGAGTCTCCAGTGTCAGTGCTTTAAAAAAAATTGCAAATTGCTGTGTTTTAAGAGAGTAAACCACTTCAGGATGTGCTGTTGTATGAAAATAATCCACTCTCAGGCAGTAAGAGTAACTCCACTTTGTGTTGGGCTGCAAGACACTACCCTGTTGTTGAATATTTTCCTAAAACTCATCTTTTCTTAGTGGGCCAAGCAGCAAAAAAGTATAAAGTTTCTTATTAAAATGATGAGAAAGGTCTGAGGAGAATAGCCAGACTGGTTCTACAGTAACTGAAATTATTGGGGTTATTGAGTTTGCACGGTGGTGCAGCTGTGCCTTTTGAAATATATATTACATATTTTCTTAATGCATCAGTATCAATATTAATATGTAATTAATAACCAGTATAATATACTGGTTAATAACCAGTACTGTACAATAACCAGTACTGAGTGCCTACAAGCCAAGGTTGACTTCAAGAGCAAATTCACCAAGATTTTAACAAAACGTAATTTATGAATGGAACTATGGATCTGTGAGACCGAAGGATGACAATCACTACGGTCTAAATAGGATGATAACCTTCATTCCACTTTTCCTTGAGAGCTTATGTAAAAAGTCATGCCCATGACCCCAGAGGCGGGACTTCCCGCACTCTAAATGCGGGTTGAACTTCCGGCTCGTCCTCTTACCTTGAATGCCCCAGTGTTCCGAGCAACAAGGATAGTGATGGTCATCCTTCAGTCTCACAGATCCATAGTTACATTCATAACTTACCATCCGTTTCGACCTCACTCTGACCGTCACTACGGTCTAAATAGGATGAGTCATTTCAAAAGAGTCGTGAGGAACCGAAATATCTACATGATCAGAACCTCTCTGGGCAACAGATATCAGAACTGCATTGCTCACAGGTGTTGCACAGGTCACGTCAGCTCTGTAAAATTTTGTAAATGTACACGGTGTCGACCATGATGCTGCAGCACACATATTTCCCACAGGAACTCCTTTCAGCGCATCCCACGAAGAGACGACACTTCTGGTTGAGTGGGCTCGTATTCCTGTAGGGATTGGAAAGCCTTTTCCTGCATATGCATGGGAGATGACATCAATCAACCAATGTGGCAAACGCTGCTTGGAGAGTGGTAATCCTAATCTGGCTTTTCCATAACAGAGAAAAAGCTGAGAATGAGACTTCCTTAAAGGTTGAGTATGAGTTACATAGGTACATAATGCCGTAACTAGACATAGAGTACACTTTTGGCAAAAAAGCAGGATTAGGCCAAAGTGACACCCCCGAACCATCTGCCTTCCATCTTAAACAATCCTCACTAACAGAAAGAGCACACAGTTCTCTTACTCATCTGGCAGAACAGAGAGCCAATAGAAAAGCTTTCTTGAGTGATAAAGCTTTCAAATCTGCTTCATTACTGAGAGAGTTCAAAACGAGAGGTAAGTCCCAGCTTGGTGCCCCCAAAGTGCAGCTTGGACACAAGCGATGAGTTCCCATCGGGAACTGACATGCTTAGTCATGGCCCAATGACAGGCCATTCACCCCCTCATGAAATGCTGAGATAGCTGAGGCATAAACTTTAATTGTACCAGCTGCTTTGCCCTGATCCAATTGAGACTGCCTGAAGTTAAGAACAAGAAGCATAGGACAGACTACTGGATCAACCTTTACGCCAAACACCAGTCTGAAAAGATTGTCCACCTTAGTGAGTAATTGGCTCGAGTAGATGGAGCTCTAGCATTGTGGACAGTCTTGTCTAACTGCTGAGAGACACACTCTGCAGAGGCCAAATGCATAATCGTAGGGCAGTTGGGTTTAGATGCCATATCTGTCTATCTGCTTGTGACAGAATATCTGCTCATGATGATAGTTGCCACGGGTAACCCTGTATTAGCTGAATCAGGTCTGGAAACCATGGTCTTCCTAGCCAGCATGAAGCTACCAGCAGAACTGTGTAATGACCCTCCCTGACCCTCCTGAGTACTTCAGGAATCAAAGTAAAAGGGGGGAAAGCATACAACAACCCTGTCGGCCATTCTTGTGACAGAGCATCTAGGCTTAAGCTGCCCCTCTGTACCATGAGGGAGTATGACTCCTGGCAATGAGTTGTTTTCCTGGATGCAAAGAGATTGATCTAGGCTACCCCATATTGGGCCCAAATTTGGGCCACAACATCCAGGTGTAACCGTCTAGCACATCCTGAGAATCTGGATGAAAGATTTGACAGGTGTTACTGGCAAATTCATCCGTCCATTCCTTATGGCATCTGGCAAAGAAATCTATGCCCGCCATATTTGCCAGTGACATAAGACTACTAGAGAATCGTGATCTTCTGTGCCCATTGTTTTCTGCAAGGCTGCCAAGAGGATAGCCAAAGCATTTAACCTACGAGCTGCATTGACACTGAGGATTAACAGATACATGGGCTGGCCCTAGGTTTCTACTGGGTAACAGGCATGAGCTAATCATCTACAGCCTGTATTAAATTGGGGCTTTGGAGATGGTTTATTCTATGCTGTTCTCAGCATGGAAGTGTAATCCTCCATCCATCCATCCATCCATCTATACATCCATCCATTCATCTTCTATATCGCTTATCCTTTTCAGGGTCACAGTGAACCTGGAGCCTATCCCAGGGATCACATACACATTCACACACCCATTCATACACTACGGACACTTTAGACACGCCAATCAGCCTACCATGCATGTCTTTGGACTGGGGGAGGAAACCAGAGTACCCGGAGGAAGCTCCCACAGCACGGGGAGAGCATGCAAACTCCGCACACACAGGGCCATGGTGGCAATCGAACCCCCGACCCTGGAGGTGTGAGGCGAACGTGCTAACCACTAAGCCACCATGCGCCGGGAAGTGTAATCATCTGCCACCAGAATGGAAGGTGGAGAATTAGTCTGAGATATGCCCTTCCCGACACCTCCCATAGGAACTGGATCAGACACGAGTGGTTGTAAACCAACAATCTTGGCTGTGCTAAATACTCTATTAACATGACTATTTGCATAAAATTCTTCCACTTCTGTCAATTCCTCATCTGCCTCCACATTATCTGAATGGGAATTCCCACTGATGGCTCTCCCTTTCCGATTGCTGCATATTATCAAACAGAGAGTGGGGAGCAAAAATAGACAACACATCAACCTCATCGGTGTCATCTTCTCAAAGATGGTGCTGAGGCACCAGCAGAGGAGTGCATTACTGGCTGGGGGGCAGGGATGAGGAGGAGGAGGAATAGTGAGCCTCAAATCTGTCCATCCTCTGTGATAAGTTCTACAGAGTAGTCAGAATCTGAATTTGCACATCTACACTGCCCCCTTCCGTTGCTGGAGCAGGAGTCAGATGCTTAGTCACTTCATGCACATACTCAATATATATAATATATAATATACAATAAACCACTCCAATTCACAGGGACACGGGGCACCTGCACTATCTGGGGGATGAATTGATTAGTGGATACATAACATTAAATAGGTAACTTAAGGAAACAATACCATGGTATTGGTATTGTACCATGGTATACCATGGTACCATTATAGCAATATATGCAATAAAACCACCACAATTCAAAGGGACACAAGGCAGCTGCACCGCCTGGGTGATGAATTTAGTGGTGAACAAACAATATTCAATTGGTTTCCTACCTGTACCTGGTCTCTAAGGTGAGATCAAAGCAGACCTAGAGTTTTACTGATAATTATTTTCATAACAAGTACCACAGACTGCTGAATCAGCACTGTAAGCAACAGTTTTTGTTTTGTCATTCGCCACTGTCATAATCACTCACAACTTAACTATCTTGGCCACAGTGGTCATTCATTTTTCAAGCAAAAAACCTAAAGCAACATTTTCAGTGACCATAATCGTTGGTCATGTCACTGACTGCATTTGGAAATCTTTCAGAGCATAAACAATTTATCGAACACAAAGTAAGACCAAATACAGCCATTATGAACAGGTGTGAAAAGTATAAACATTCTTTCCAAGGTCAGATAACACCAGTTTGGTCTCATCAATAATTAAAGGACTTTTTTTTCAGATGGACTAAAATAATAATAATACACCGGCCATAATACGACTTGCTATAGACTTTTCTGGTTCTTCATTTTAAGTTCATAAATAATGCAGCTGAGTTAGTGAACCTAGATTTGAATATTTTATACAGAAAAGTATAAAATTCTGCCCTGGTCTCAACCAATTAAATAAGTCCAGATCTAGAGTCATGAAGTGGTTATGCTGCTGGACAGTAAACACTGACTGTGTTTGAAAATGTAGCCTGGTCAAGCTCAGTAGTTATAAATACCAAATTAATGAACAAGTTAATGGACAAGAGAATACAAGGTGTCCAAAATGACTGTATAGATATGGGAAATTAACACTTAGCAAAATCTCTTCCAAATTTTCCATACGTAGTTTAAATATATATATGTGGTGTGGACCAACCGAGTAGTGGACACCTACAAACATCCACTGATGAAGCATAACCAACATGGTGCTGGCAGACATAGTCCCGTATGTATGGAGAATTTTGGAACACCCTTTAGAATTAAATGGTAGAGATTTAAGTGAATATGAGTACATTATTAGTAAGGGTGTAATGGTCACAATTCGATTCGGTTCATGATACTGAATTCAAGAATCACTTCAAGTCTCAGACTGAAAAGACTCCTTTTTTTTATTTCTGAATCATAAACAATGCAAAACAATCTGCATTTTTGTCTGTATAAAACTAAATAAGTAAAAAATTGCTACAAACAAATATATTCAATATTATAGACAAAATGTACTACAGGTTAACCGTATCTTAAAAATAAATAAATGAATAACTTTATCAATTCCCCAATTTTTTTATTAAATATACAAAGACTCATGGAAAATGATTGATTGAAAAATAAATGAGCTCTGTAGCAGTACCCAAGGTGTTATTTTACTCAAATTAGAGCTCCAAAGTCGGCTAAAACGCCCGTGCTCAGTGGCCTGTTTCCTGTACACTGTAGAATGCAGCAGCACAAGGATGGTGATGTGTGAAAGCTTTTATAATGTGGCTGTGTAACTGTATATCCTATAATGCTACCTATATATTTTAACTCTATGGTTTGTGCAGATTGGGACCTCTGGTTTTCAACTGCATTAGATGCATAATTAATTGACTGCTCATATACACAATGTGAACTTGCACATTTCTATGATTCACATCATCACAATTTTGCAATTTTCCTAACCCTAACCCTAAGACCACATTCACCACTTCTGGGTGTTAGGGTTATAGGAATGGCAACTGTATTGAAGGCCAAAGTGGCCTGAAAGTTTTAATGGCATGTGGAATCTGTGGCAAATATGGTCCACATGCAACTAATGCTTGTGTGATATTAAAATCTTTGGCTTGAAAGTGTTATCTTTCAGCCTCGTCATGACGTTGTGGTTGTTTTCCAGAAGTCAGATTCATGCATTAATCGCTGTCATTTCACACTGATGCTGTATGTGGGTCAGATGAAGTGGTAAGTGGGGCCCTGCATTGGGCCATTACTCATAAGCTGTCAGGGGACCTTGTAACCATTACGGCAACAATAATTTCCTCATTAAATGAACTTGAATTGATACCAGCAGTTTCTTAACATGAGCTTATAAATTAGTTAGTTTCATGCTAAATCTATGTAGATAATATATCTAATATGGAGGTAGTTGTAGTCAAGCATGAACCCTGCATTTGGGACTTGTGCATTTTTCCTATTTCTGATTGAAAGTTACTAGCTAGCTAGCTACACCCTGAGCATCAGGATATTGAGATTGTACTAGAGGTCTACTTCAAGAGGTGGTAAGATGTCATTTACTCCCTATTGCCAATGTTATTTTAAAATTCAATACCAAACTCTCAATGTCATTGTTCCAAAATCCCCTTGAAATTATATTAAATCTAAAAACACTGCTAAAACCATTGATCTTACCTTGCAATCCGGAAATGGTGGGTTTTTAGACTATTTTGGCATGGTGAGCGGTGTAAGTTGACATAAATACTTGAGTCTCATGCCAACAGCATAAAAACTGGCAACACCACCTGTATATTTGTGTCTGTACATGATCGTGGTTCATTTGAATTACTATGAATGTGTTCTATTCATTCCCCTGCTTAAAAAAAGGCCTTTAAAATGTTATCAAAACTGAGCTCAGGGTCAGTTGCAGTCATGGCTGCCAAACATCAACAGACACAGTGATGCCACTTCACAATAGCTGGTTAACATGATTGTACCATCAATAAAGGAATAATTAATAGCTGTATGAATAAATTGGTCAGCCATCCATTTTATTCCTAAACAAACATGAAAATGTATTGCTTATGCATTTCCAGAAGAAGAAGAAATCTTTTATGGACACATATACAGCTACAGTACAGTAAAATTATTTTCTTCTCAGCTTGTTAGGAAGTTGGAGGCAGAGCACAAGGTCAACCATGATATCCTGTAGCAACCTTGGAGCACAGAGAAGGTGAAGGGCCTTGTACTGGTCCCAACAGTGACAGCTTGAAGGTGTGGGGGCTTGACCTCACAACCTTCTCATTAGTAGCCCAGAGCCTTAACCACTAAGCCACTGCCTCATGGGGTTTGAAGTAGATGTACTGGGTACATGGACATATTTAGATCAGTTCCTGTGGCGGATAAAAATGATGGGTTAAGGATTTGTTGCTATGTCAGAGTAAAACAAAAAGGTCTCAAAGGTCTCCAAAAGTTCTAGGTTTTAAATTCAACACTGAGTGTTGGAACATCGTACTGGAACAAACAATTGATATACTTTCTGCCAACCATGTCATGCAAAATAGCTAGGGAATTGTTAGTTAATTTGCTACTGACAGTAAAAGAGAAATAAGCAAGGAATTAAACATGACAGGCCATGCTATTACATGAAAAATAATTGAAGAAAACGAAACCTGATTATGATTAGGTTTAGATTATGTAGAGTGACCGCTGTGCAAGACCCCGAGTAAGTTGTTACTATAGAAATGATAAGATATTAGAACAAGAGAATAAATATAACCTAGCACTTTAAATTACTGCCAGAATTGCTGTCAGAGCCATACTGTTATAGAAAACTAATCCATGCCTTTGGATTCAAAAATTTGACAGCACTGTGGTAAACAACTAATCTTAGTCTGTGAATTGATTTCTCTCCATACTGTGAGGCAAAAACTAAATGACACTTCCTCGTCTTGTTTTAAATAATCATGGCATTGGTAGGGAAAGTGCCTGGAAGTGAAACCATCAAGGGCCTATCTGCTTGAATGGTCTGTCAAAGTGATTGTTATAGGGACCCTCTGTGAACCACTGAGGCAACAGACTATATGTTAAACCTGTTATGAGAGACAGCATATAATGTGTCACTGTTAAGCCTGAAGCTTGGAAAATCATGGAAGCAGATACATTTCCAGTTCTGTGTGCTTGATTGGTGAATAAACAGGAAATTATGTCTAAAATTTTATCAGATACAATAAAGATGTCTTTAACTACTAAGTGTACTAACTTTATTCATGGATTAGATTTTTTATTTGATTTTTTTTAAAAATCTGAACATTTATTAAATGGATTCATGAATGTTAGATGACCAGAACACATCAATGAGCATTCCCGTAGATGGAGATTAAATTGGTAAGAAGGAACTAGTTAATATTTCAAAGACATACTTTAATATTTATACTCTTGCACCTAATAAGGAGCCGTGTTTTCTCTGGATGTTCCCATTACCATTTCCACCTTCAAAGGAATACTTCACCCGAATTGCTGAATTCATAGGATCCAGTTAGCATTATGGAAATTAGAACTGATCAACAGCTTCCACGAACATTCATTTATTATGTACATTAGCATTATTGAGTGGGGAAAAAAAGCAAGTATGTACTAGGGGTGTAATCGAATATGAATATACTGTTTGGAACAGAAAATGTGTTTGAAATAAATACAAATGCAGATATGAATCAGAGGTGCATTATTTTTTAACAAAAATTTTACATTGAGACTAGGTGTGTGCATTGGCACTGTGACCCTGCAGCACAAAATAAAAAAGTCACACAAGCACAAGGTATCGACTTTCACGCAAAGTTTGAATAGTGCGAGTATGAAGCTCTGCCAGGTTTTGGAGAAATTCCCACCCCACTGCTCAGGCATAGGACAAGGTTCTTCGTGTGGACAACAAATCAACAGTGGTACACACACATTTCTGAATTATTTATAGAGCCGCCGCTCTATATAGCCCA
Organism: Ictalurus furcatus; assembly: GCF_023375685.1. NCBI lineage: Eukaryota > Metazoa > Chordata > Actinopteri > Siluriformes > Ictaluridae > Ictalurus > Ictalurus furcatus. The sequence continues at coordinate 4,771,900 of NC_071282.1, forward strand.
CACAGACCACACGCTGACCTTGTTGTTCTTAAATGAATGTTCTCCATTGTTATTAAAAGAAAATCATCCTAGAAAATCATACAGGCATTATAAAGAAGTACTGCTTAAAGGACCCCCATTTTGACTCTCAGCATCAGTGCAAGTGCATCTCAGTTTAATAGGATGTAACTGAATGTAGAGTGAACGTAACAAACCCTCCTTGCCTTTCCCTGATTTTGGAAAGACATTCAGTATGTTTACATGGACAACTATAACCCAATATTAACCTGATTAACACAATAATCTGATTAAGAAACTACCATGTAAACACGATTACCGATCACCGTAATCTGGCTAAAGTCATACTCGAAGAAACACAAATAGAATTAAGACATGTGGAGTATTCCTGGTTTAGTCGAAATATCAACGTGCGTTACAGACATGTACACACCTTAATCACACTATTAACGTCGTGTGGGAGTTTTCACCACATTTTGCGACAGGACACGTACACACACGGCAGCGCTCAACCGTTTAACGACAAACAAGAGAGCACGGCTGCGTCAGAAACCGTGCACTTACCTACTATATAGTAGGCGGAATACATGTATCTCAGCTACTATATAGTAGGTAAGTACGGAGTTTGGGACGCAGCCCACAACTTCAAGCAGTCGTCTATTTGCATATACAGCACGACAAATAATTAACTGCACTTGAAGCTTTCGTAAAATTAAAAACGAAACACCCAAAACTGTATACGGAACCATAACGAAGACCGACTGTATGTTGATACGTGAAATTCTGGAGGGACATCGGACAGCATGGCGCGGTGACGTAATGACGTGTGCCGCTAATCGATCTATGTTCTATAACATGTAAAACGGGAACATGAAAGGGATATTCTAAAAGTAACTCATGTAAACACCTTAATCAGAATATTGTCTTATTCAGAATAAGGTCAATAATTAGATTGTTTCTTTCCATGTAAACGTAGTCATTGTTGTTTTGAAACTTACTCAGTCACATTAGATAGAGAATAGAAAGCTTGAGAGAAGTTTCATGAGGAAATCTGTTTCAGGAACTGAATAAAGTTATGCCTATTTATTGTTATAATTTATGAATTAAATACGAATATGAATGACTTCTTTTTCCATTTTTTTCAGCATCTTTCAATGTTCGAGAAGCAGAATATGAATACTGTTACTAATATTTGGAGCACTAAACAGATACTGTTAATGGCATTGTGTTACACCTGTTTTATGTACTGGCCAAAATGAGTCACCATGTGCACGCTGAACCACTTCAATATTTTTAATAACAAAGGTTAAACAGTCAATGACTGTAGTGAAAATCCAAAATAAATATGATAAGACATTTGATGCTGTAACTTATACTCCAAGCCCTCTGTTAGCATTTTCCATTAACCTGTCCACCTTCATTAAGAGATATGTTTAGATTTTGTTGACTTGCAGATGGAAAAACGAGCACTTCATATTACATAAACTCTGATGAAATGAAAGTTAATCAGCATCTCACCTCACCTTGCACTTCTTATTAATGCGGGCACCTCCTGTTTGAGGCACCTTTTAATTAAAAGTGTCTCTTCTCTTGTCAGTTGTCGCCTCTGAAGCAGCGACATATAAGGCCCTCCAGCCATGCTAGTTTGGGAGTAATTAGAGGCCAAGATGGGCCAAGCTGTTCTCCTTAGTGGACATCTGGCTCCCTTTCAACAAGAGTACACAGCTTCATATGCTCAGCGTGAGGGGGAAATCTGGGCATTTGCATTGGTCACGGATCAGTTCCAATTATTTTATTCATGTTTCTAGAAGTTACAAGTTACATGAGTATAATACCTGACACCAGGCAGGAATACACCCTGGATGGGACACGAATCCATCACCACACACAGCAAGCAATTTTTTCAAGTCACCACTCTATCTACTGCCATGTTTTGGGAATTGGGAGGAACCCAGAGTAACTCCATATGGACAATATGTGAAACACAACACAGACCTGAGCCCAGGATCTATTAAGAGACTTGGAACCTTGAGTTGGTGACAGTACCCGCTGTACCTCCATGCTTTCTGTCCATAGACAACTATATTGGACTTCTCTACACAACGAAGTTTTGTAAAGTATTCTCCTAGCAATAATTGTACTGGGAGGCAAGGTGGCTTAGTGGTTAGCACGTTTGCCTCACATCTACAGGTTTGGGGGTTCAAATCACCTGTGTTCATGGAGTTTGCATGTTCTCCCCATGCTTTGGTGGTTTCCTCTGGGTACTCCAGTTTCCTCCCCCAGTCCAAAGACATGTGTTATAGGCTGATTGGCATTTCCAAATTGTCCATAGTGTTTGAATGCGTGCAATTGTGCCCTGCAATGTGTTAGCACTCCGTCCCAGGTGTCCGCCAACTTCTATCCCGAGTTCCCTGGGATAGACTCCCGTCTCCCCCACAACCCTGCGTAGGATAAGCGGTGTGGAAAATAGGTGGATAGAATTGTACCTAGGTTAAATGCCACAAGCTATGGTACTGCAAGTTGCAAGGAACATGTAGAAAAACATTTTGCAACATGAGCAGTGCCATAATAATCTTCAAGATGTCAGTCTCCTTTGCAACATTAGCCATCTAAAAGACTAATAGCATAATTGTACACATCACATAAAAAAATACGCACTCAAATTCACACAGCTCAGCTTCAAACCAGCTAACATAACTAAAATGTCATGTTAAGCCAGTCAATTAACAAAGGAAATGACCTGTTTTGAAAGAAAAAGCTCATTTCACTTGACCCTTGAGTCCTTTTTCATTTCTCCTTCATCGTAGAGTGGATTCTTTAAAAAAGAATTTGGATGTATGCCTGATAGGAAGCACTTTTCTTAGTGCTATTGGGGAAGAGGGAAATCTGTTTATCTTTCAGACAAGGTGCCTTGTGCAAAATTTTCTGTACATGCTGAACATATGGTGGAAAAGGGAAATTATATTTCCAGAACAGTATGATTAGTGTAAACTTTTATTATTTTGTAAGTATCTTATGTAGCTTCTGAGTGGGAGGTATTAAATGAAAGAAAATAAGATCTTTAAACAAAATAATAACAGTTTACACCAATCATCTTGATCAAAAGTTTACCTCACCCCCTTATACCCCCCTCCACCCCCCACCTGGCTCTTAATGTTTAGCATTGCCTTCTGTGAATATTTGCACCTTTTGTAATAGTTGTGTACGAGTCCCTCAGTTGTCCTCAGTGTGAAAAGATGGATCTGAACATCATATAGCCGCTGCTGGAAAGGGCTCAAATATGCAGAAGATGCTGGAAACGCTAAGAATGTGCAGGACCTGGAGGATTTTTTCTGCAGAACAGTGGGCAGTTTCACTGCTCAGGACAAACAATGGACTCATGAACAACTATCACAAAGCATAAAAACAGTTGTTGATCATCCAGGTAACAACACACAGTATTAAGAATCAAGGGTGTGTAAACTTTTAAACTGGTTCATTTGTGTAAATTCAGTTATTATTGTGTCTTGTGGACTATATGTAAACATCTGTTATGTGATATAGCTTATTCAGGGCAGAACTAAATAAAATTAAAAAAAAATGCAATTTTAATAATCTCATTTCTTTTAAATTATTAACATTTTGCAGATTTTGCAAACCACAGTGCACCAGAACGCCCACCACACACCAGCTAATAGTGGAGAGGAGATTAAGATTAATAGCCAATTCATATTATATTATATAATATTTTATATATACCTTTATATAAACCTTTTTCTATGCCACAGGAACCTCTTTTTTTTTTTTTTAGAACTCGTAATGTTTTTGAAGCAGCTGATTGCATGAATTGTCTGAGAAATCATACCTCCATAACACCCACCACATTTTTTTCACTCTGAGCAACACAAATACCAAATACCACATGACATCACTTTGTCATTGTCTATCGCTGCTAAAGATCCCCTCTATTAAAGACATTCAGTCCTTTCTGAAGTATGTTTGATTGCATGGTGCAGATTAGCATACATATACTCTATAATGTTGACATTATTTCCAAACTATGCTATGTCTCTCCCCCCCCCCCCCCCCCACCCCCAACAGAGCAATACACATCTCTCTAGGATTACTTCTTTTTTTTTTTCCTCCCAATGGGTAATCAGTCTGTGGAATACAATGAAAATCCCTTCTCCAGCTTTGTTCAGAGGTCACTCCCAGTAATGAAAAGTTTTGTCCTCTGCCGACTGGAGCTTTGTGGCTGCGCACTAAGGGGTCGATACCTTACCCATCAGCTGAAGTTTTAAAGATTTACCAACAGCAGCCCCCCAGGTATTTCATCACAGGGTGGGCTTCAGTGGCGGTAATTATCTCTATCTGTAAACAGAGCTTCCTACAGCATCCTTAATGTAGCCCCGGGGCCATAAGAAGAGAAGTTAAATACAACATGGCAGACAGTCTGGTTGCTTCATTAAAAATACTCCACCTCACAGTCTAACCATCTACAGTATCTTGTGGTGCTGCCAACAAGGAATATGACCTGGATGGTTTTCTTTTGCAGACCAAGGCTCATTTTTAAATATAGTCCTTTCAGGTAGAAAATGCAGCGTGCATATACAGAATATTGGGTTTTAACTAATGTTATCTTGTCTAATGTTAGCTAAGGCTATCTACTTTAATAGATTTTATTTCACGTTGATGAACTCAAAACATTTTCCATTTACCTTAAGTGAGGGTGCCGCATCTTTCAAGCAGGAAAATGGAGGAAAGCAGATGAGGCTTCCAGGACGTGACTGTTTCCATCAAAACTAATCATTCAAAACACCTTTGCAACTGTCATTCCTTCAAGATTTACATGTTGTTTGGCTCATCTGCCATTTTGACTAGGGGGAAGAAAAGCTGCTCTTTTGGTGCATTTTTGATTGATAATCTGTATAATGCATGAAGTCTGGCAGGTCTGCTGTTGTGAGCCAAAGCTTGATCTTTAAACTGTGGTTTGAATGTAGTTTGTCCAGTATCATGTTTTTGTTGTGCTCTTCAGATTTAATTGAACGCTGGATTTCCATTTCAATGTATAATGAGCATCTAAGTCAAAGAAGGTGCTCCTGTTACCACAGTGTTTCTTAGATTCTTAGAACAGCCAAGGTTTTGTTTTTGTTTTTTTACAGTGGCGGACATATTTGACTGGTTCTTTGAATTGAATATGTTTAATGAAAACCTCAGTAATAATAATAATAAACACTTGGACCTATGATGTTCTCTCAGTGGAAGGTTTAGATATAATGAGCATTATGACTCCAATAAATAGCCTGAATAATATTGTACACATCTAAATAATGGGCCTAATATTTAAAACAAAGTTGCATTATGTTTGCGAATTAAATCTGCACTGAGGGGATCTGTGGAATATTATGGTCGTCTATACTAAATGCTGCAGTGATTTTATTTCCTTTTCACATAGCCCACAAGAATGCCTTGGGTGTATTAAAAAAAAAATTTTAAAAAATAAAATTATATGCATAACTTAAAAATGATATACCTAATTGGGTTTCAGCATGCAGTAGTTGTGTTGCCAATCATGTCTCATTGTGCATCTTTTCTAATCTTCATTTCTGATGTGGTGCTATGAGAATGCAAGGTCATAGAGGTTCTCACCAAACCACTCTGCCAAAGTGGCCGGGCTCAGAAAGATGTGACTCATAGCACGGAGTCACAACAGGATCCGATCAATCGCTCCTCAATTAAAACGCTCGATTAAAGTGGGATTTGTGAAAAAAGAGTGGCAGGGTATTTGGGAGTAGACAGTGGCAGGGTATTTGGGAGTAATGCTGTGGAGACAACTGTGGGAGGAATATTTAGTCTCAAGGTTGGATTGTGCACTGGCTATTAAAGGCAAAAAAAAAACTTGTGAATGATTCCCAATGGGTGTTGTGCATGAATTCAAATTTGGATAACTTTCACTCCGCAGTACATCTTCAATACGAGAAACTGCATTCCTTTTAAAAATCCAGTGCACTCTACAGTTATGGAACTGAAATGAAAGCAATTTATGTAAGGAATAAAACACGATAGTGCTTGCTGTTCCACAGTGAAAAAATATAATCAACAATGGGGTGGGTGTGATGTTGATCAGCGCAAAGCAGAGTTACTTTTACCATCCCTCCAACATCACGCCTGCAAGTTTTAGAAAGAGCAGAGAGAGCTAAACCATCGGTGGGGGGTACAAACCAAACCACTCTTTGGCCAGGCTCAGAGGGAAACAACTCAAAGCCTTGACTTCAGAGAGCATGCAACAAAACTTGGGTTACCAATGCATCAACAGGACAATTGTGTAGGTGAGTCATTTGTTTGGCTGCTACAGCTACATATTCTTGTTTATTAAAGCCAATTTCCCTAATGGAAAAATCCAATGGGAATCCATTGGAATTCATGGACTATTCAATGGGTCACCATGTAAACTCATGGAGGCCCCTCCTCACAGGAAGTCATGGGGTATATTTATCACTACTGCTTCAGTATCTTCAGTTATCCTGGCAGAGGAAACTGGGAATATACACCCTGGATTTTACACCATACATAGATACATTTACACCTATTTAGCCTCAAGAATCCACCTACTGGCTTGTTTTTTTGTTTGCTTGTTTGTTTTTGTTTTTGTTTTTTTTTCCGGGGGGGTTAGAGAAAACCCAGAGGAAACTACCACCTACAAACTACCACCGTGGCTTCCTTCATGGGGTATTTGTTGAAATAATGAACAATTCATGTTCTTCTCATAGCCGGACATATCTTTTAAACTTGCATGAATGGTACATGACAACCCATAAAATTTCCATAAACTCCACAGGATTCCATGGGGCTTCAGCTGCCATGGGGGAAAAAGCCTGAATTAAATTTCAGATTCTCTATAACAGAATAAAATGTATATTTTTAATAATGACTAGCCCATAACAATCCATTGGAACCCATTCCAGTTGGACTGTGAAATAACATGAATGTATTATGTACTCACATTAAAAGCCCATATTCAATAAGTGCCAACTGGGATTCTGATCTAAATCAGAACAAACTGATAATGTGTTCTAAATTAATATAAATACAGATTTTAAAAAAAACTTTTCATCTTGCCAAAAAGCTTCACTGGGCATCTTATTGAGAGTAGACATGCACATCAGGACTAGAATCCTGTATGATGCAAGAAAAAGGTTGCATGTCAGCAAAAGTCAGATATGAAGCCCATGGGACCAAGAAAAACCATGTTAACATAAACACAATGCATTTACATCATGCATTCATTCATCCTTAGTAACTGCCTGGTCAGGCTACTAGTTTGTTTATATTTTGGGAAATTGAACTGACTAAATTCATCAGGTACAAACAAAAATATTAACTGCTCAAAAGGGATTAAAGAACCAGTTCTTGAGTGATGTACTGAAGCTGAGGTTGAGGAACTGTCCAAGCAAGAATTCACAGATCATGCTTACAGTGCTGGAATTTTCTTTGCAGGGCAATAAAACCTTTCCAGTTTAGACCATGCTCACTGTCTGTATAGCCAAATACAGATCAAGATAGTGGCATTGTGTTAAGTATTTTCCATTGGAGTGTTTTCATAAGGCCATTTCGAGATGTAGATGAGTGTACAGTATGGTGTGTATAAGTAGTTCTAACACTTCCAATACAGACTGAAGCACTTACAAAGAGCGTGTCAATTGATCAGACATGAGCAAAGAGTGATGTCTACACATTCATTCCAATAATGACACTTCACATAATCTCAGGTTTCTTATTGACTGCCTAATGACTCCTTACTCTCCACAAATGAGACCCAGTGAATGTGAGAGTGTGTGCACACCTGCATCCCTGTTAACCAATAGACAAACCCGTGCATGGCAATGATGAAAGAGGGGATTGGCGAAGCATAGCCAAGATCTGACCTGCAGGATGAATCAATGAAGCTTGATTGAAGAAAAAGGCTATTGATTTCCTTAGGCACCTCCTTGTGAGGCACAATGAGTCAGTCTGTAAAGACTGATAGGTGGGTTGAATGTAGATCTATACCAGAGCTCGGCTCTTTCACGGCAGAACGTTGCGAAAGGCATCAATTTGAATTCTCAAAGTTTAATGGTCTTGCTTTGAAGAGACCACCGACACCCTAAACTTTTGTCATATATCTCTCCACCTCGCATATGTCAGCCTCCCCCATATTTCCCGAGCGCTCGGAATTCATCAGAGGTGCGTCCGACGTTTCAGAGCGCTTGTGCAATTTGTTGCCGAGAATGACAGGGACTTAAATTCCCAGACAGACCTCAGACAGGACGTATTTCAATCTGATGAGGTGCTTTCATCACATGGGGAAAAAAACAACTCCATGTGAAATGATTGTATGGGAATGATAAGAGGCCTCCTTGGGTGAAATACAGTTCAAGGGGCTGTGAGCTCAGCCTGGCGTGTGGAACAATGCAGCAATTATAACTTGACATGGAGGTACTGTAGGGAAATTAGGTTTACATCTTGGGTCAATCTCTCAGGGACACCTGAGAAAAAAAAACTCATCTGTGAGCATCTTCTTTGATTAGATATTCATAATGAAGCAATACAGTAGACATTTTCAACAATTTATATACATCTAAATCGAAATACATGGGTAGATAAGACATATTTACACCACAGCGCTGTTGAATACTCAAATCTGATTGGTTGGAAGGCTAATAGTAAACAGATTTTTGAAAATGTGTTGTTATAAAAAGAGTTGCTATGATAATGTATTCATCCATCCATCCGTCTTCTATACTGCTTATCCTTTTCTTCAGAGTCACGGGGAAACCTGGAGCCTATCCCAGGGAGCACCGGGCACAAGGTGGCATACACCCTCGACAGGGTGCCAATCCATCGCAGGGCACCATCACATACACACAACCATACCAATCAGCCTACCATGCATGTCTTTGGATTGGGGGAGGAAACCAGGGTACCCGGAGGAAACCCCCACAGCACGGGGAGAACATGCAAACTCCGCCACGGAGGGAATCGAACCCCAGACCCCGGCGCTGTGAGGCAAACGTGCTAACCACTAAGCCATTGTGCACCCCTATGGTAATGTAGCACTTAGTGCTAACCACTAAGCCATCGTGCACCCCTATGGTAATGTAGCACTTAGTGCTAACCACTAAGCCATCGTGCACCCCTATGGTAATGTAGCGCTTTATAATGATACGTTGATACAGTAGAATTTGCGCTTTCTCGGTTTCTCAGTAACAAGAAAAGCTGAACTTTTTTTGTCTTATTAACTCTAAGAGGGGAAAAAATTATACACCATAAATGATAACAAGAACCTGATCATTAATGAATGAAAATTTTTCATTGTTGGCAACTCGTTAAATCTTTGGGGTGGTAACAGTAATCGTGCCAGGCCACATCGCACCACCCCATTGCTGATTATGTTCCTATTTTTTGATGTGTTATGTTCCAAGTGAATTGAAATGATATAATGTTACATCCAATTGTGTTTTATTCCTTATAGAACTTACTGATGTCAAGTACTTATAAAAGACTGCCATTATATTTACCGTGATGGCTGTAAGGATTTTAAAGAAATTGGGATTTATGTGACAAGCAATCATCTCTAAGCTAAAAACCCAAAACCAATTCAAGCCCGTCGCATAAAACAAGGACGGTGACACATTAAAACAACAGAAGACAGCAAAAAATGGTTTACTGCTCATATTCAGCAACAGATGTAAGGTTTGAAATACATAATCAGTCATTCTTCAAACATCGAGCCAACATGAAAAAAAGCATATATACCAAGATTGATTTTTATCTCCGACAGAATGTAATATACTGCCTCAGACTTAAATTAGATATAAGGAATTACCTTGATTCTCCCTGAATTACATCCCATCATGCCAGCTAAATCCTTGCCTATAATGCATACAAGACACGCTAACAAGAAGAACAATGTCCACAGAACAGATTAGGCACTTCACACGAATACTGACCCAGATGTAATTAAATGATAGTCGCCTCGTACTCCAAGGTCTTAAATTGCCACTGTCACCTTATTGACTGTGATGGATCCTTATCTGGAACTCGAAAGGAGAACAAAATTGTCTGGAAAACAGGTTCATATTATTTGTGATTATCGTCAATAAAATACAAACACAACATTATTCAGCAGCACATCACAGTGGGGGAGGTTTTCGAGGCGGTGGTTGTAATTTTATATGGCATGCTGTGCTCTGCCTCTGGCTTGTGTGCACGAAGTTCTCCCTGAGTTTTGGGGGTTTCCTCCAGCTACTCCGGTTTCCTCTCCGAGTCCAACGACATGCATTGTAGGCTGATTGACATCTCTAGTGTGTGATTGTGCTCTGCCGTGGGTTAGTATGCCATCCAGGGTTTGGCTTCCCATTAGATTTTTTGAGCATAGCATTTATTTCTGATCATATATTATACAGTATGGCATTTACTCTTACTTGCACATGCTTGATGAAGAAGACAAAAAATGCAATTGATAACAACAAGACAATTCACGTGGTAGGTTTCACTGATTGATTATCACAAGTAACAAAAATGGTCATATAGTCAGTGAAGTAATAGAGAAAATAGTTCAAAAGATTTGCACTATTATACCAATGCTCAATTCTGATTGGTCAGAAAGTGTTGATTCATTTTCTATAACAGCAGTTCTGATCAAATCAATTGTTTTAATACCTTATTGTTTCTATAGTAACATACATAGGGACTTGTAAGGCAGACGCTCCACATAAATGGATTAAAAATGTGTGTAATTCTTGATATTTTAGTGGGTTGGTGAGTATTTAGCATTGTTGGAATGAAGAAGTTTCCTTTCAAACTCCTTTCTGTTGAATTTGCCTTTGATTGTTGTCTTGATGCAGGAAACACCAATTTAAAAAAAAAAAAAAATTAAGTGAACTGAGAGATACTTTTTTTCACCCAGAAACCATGAAGGATAAAACGTTTTGCTCATAACTGTGTGTTCATTTTTTTTTTATGTCTGGGGCATTTGAGTAGTTTTTAATAAACCTACCTCCAATGGAAAGTCTTTTCAAAGTAAAATAAATAAATTAATTAATAGATATGGACATTATTAAAGTGGCACCAGGAGCTCCAAAAATGTTGGCATGAAAATCTGCATCGTCTAACATATTTAAAGTGCACTGCTGAAAAAGGTTTGGGTTTAGTCATTTTCTTGATTATCAGAATAAGCATATTTTAAATTGCTGAAACTTTAGAAGTGTTTAAAAGATTTCCACACACCCCTTCGCTCAGTCACAACACCAACTCTGAATGTCAGCATGTCTGATAAAGTAATTACCTGCATTTTGCCTTGAACACTTCTGATTGTGAAACAAATAAAGCACCATTCCAAGGACGCTTGTAAGAGGATCGCTCCTTAGGCTAATGCTTATTGAGCTGAGCTGGAGTCGGAGCTCTTACTTGTGGGGTTATTGTAGTGCATCAGCATACACCCCCACCTCACCAACACCCCTACCCCCCCAACCTCCATCCAAAAAGAAAAAAAGAGTTCAGAGTAATCAGAATCTGTCGTCACAGATCATTTTCCTGAATGAGTGAAATTACTTTATGGATTTCTTTGTTTCTGTTTTAGCTGAAATGTCTGTGTAAAGACAGAAAATGGATTCTGTTTAGTTGAAAAATCTAATTTGAACACAAACAAGGCACATCAACACATGACAGACATTAAATGCAGACAATACAGTCAGGTCCATAAGTATTTGGACAGTAATTTTGCCTCTGTACACCACCACAATGGATTGGAAACGAAACAATCAAGATGTGACTGAAGTGTAGACTTTCGGCTTTAATTCAAGTGGTTTACCAAAAATACTGCATTAACCATTTAGGAATTACAGTCTCTTTTTTTTTACATGATCCCTCCATTTTCATAGGCTCGAAAGTAATTGGACAATTGACAGATAAGCAGTTTTGTGGCCAGGTGGTGGCCGGTTTCCTCGTTTTGTTCATGACAAATTAAGGAGATAAAAAGCTCTGCAGTTGATTCCAAGTGTTGAATTAGTATTTGGTAGCTGTTCATGGAAACTCTCGATATGAGGTCCAAAGAGGTGTATGCAAGTGAATGAGGCCATCATTAGGCTGAGAAAAACAAAATAGACCAATCAGAGAGATAGCAGAAACTTTCAGAGTGGCCAAATCAACAAGGAATGCATTGGCAAGATCAGCAACACCAAAATGCCTGGAAGACCACGGAAGACAACTAAAGTGGATGATTGCAGAATTTTTTCCTTGTTAAAGAAAAACCCCTTCCCAACATCTAGCCAAGTTAAGAACACTCTCATTGTCAAAGTCTAAATCAAGAGATACCTTCATGAGCAAACCACTGGTAACACTCAAGATTAGAAAGGCCAATGGAACTGGCTCACTGGTGTTTATTGATGATGTGACTGCTGATAGAAGTAGCAGGATGAATTCTGAAATGTATAGAGCTACACTTTCTGCTTAGATTCAGTCAAATGCAGAAAAACTGATAGGATGGCACTTCACAGTACAGATGGATGACTCAAAGCATAATGAGTAAACAACCCAAGAGCTTCTTAAGGCAAAGAAATTAAATATTCTTAAATGTCCAATGACCTCAACCCAGTCGAGCTGTTTTTCACTTACTGAAGAAAAAACTGAAGGCAGAAAAACCCACAAACAAGCAGCAACTGAAGTTGGCTACAGTAAAGGTTTGGAAAAGCATCTCAGGCGAGGAAACATAGCATTTGGTGATATCCATAGGTTCCAGATTTCAGGAAGTGATTGACTGCAAGTGTTAAAAATAATCCTAATATTTATGATTGTTAGTTTGTCCAATTACCTTTAAGCCTGTGAAAATGGATGGACTCTGTATTATAATTTAAAAAAACGTATAATGCCTAAACGGTTAATGTTGTCACAATTGCAGGCGGAGATGGATGCAAGTGCAGATTAGCTTTAATATAAATACAAACCAAACAGTAGCTATAGAACTTGTCGCAAAACACTAAGACAAAGAGTGCGTGTTAACAAGTGATTCAGGTGCAGGTGGTCATGTGACCATGATGCAGTGAGGTACAGTGGCTCCTAGGAACTGTAGTTCAGAGTTCCTTCTCTGAGATATATATAAAACAGGAAACAGATGATCTCGTGATTAAATCTATTAGATTACAATTCTCAGGAAGTAGAATGCTGGAGTGATCCTGACAAAAGTGTGGGAGTTGCAAGAACGCTGAGGCCTAGTCATAATTAACTTTTCGTGCCACCTGAAAGTACAGAATTCTCGCTATTTTTACGTTCATATCAACCCACACCCATTCACACTGCTGCTGCTGCAAAGCATATAATTTCATACTTTGCATAGCTTTCAGTTGAAATCTAAAGCACCAAAGCCTTATATTAAAGTCTAGACAAATGGTTATGAAAGTATGATTTTGGAGATGGCATTCAGACCTGCTCAGCAGTTCATTCCTTTATTCCCGAGCCCTAAAACGAAAGGTAAGTGTTAGCGGTCAAACTTGAGCACAAACAGATGGTGCACAGAATGCACTGGGATGCTGATAGTTATGCATATGTGCTCTCCCAACTCTGTTATTCGTTACCTTCTCTGCCATCAGCCCTGAAGGAGTAAATCGTTCCTAAACAAAACAAATTTCAAGGAGTGTTCGAGTCTTTGCCGCCTGCGACCATATGGAGTGAGATGTGTAAAGGCTGTTAGCGTTGAATATTCCCTTAGACAAGGGCAATCGCTGGACTCCCACTCTGTAGGGGAATTAAACATCCTTTATTTTGATTTATGTAGAAGTGGCATTCTGGAGTTAAGAAGGAGTGAGGCAGTCAAGGTTAAGCAACTTGTGAAGAGTTTTTTTGAAAGCATGGATGAGATGATGCAGACATTTACTGCACAAGCTAATATTTATACCTAATCACCTTTACTTTCTTGTATCATCTCAATCATACTGATGAACCTCGCTTAACGTCACAAATTCTTCCTCTTTCTCATGTTGTTGGGTTGTTTTTTTAGTTCACGCCATGTGCTTTTGTTTCTTCTCTAGTCCTGTCTTTGCCTCTGTCCTGTCACTAGTTACCCTAATGTGTTCACCTGTTACGTGTTAAGCCATTTGTTTATTTTCTCTATTTATGCCCTCTTGTTTCCATTCTCCCTAGCAAAGTCATGCATTCTTGTATCATTTCAAACTCTGTTTTCTTATTTCCTTGTAAATCCAGTTTTTGCCTGGTTTTCAACTTTATTGATAGATTAACCCAGTTTATTGATAACAAGGATTAAAATATCTGGATTGTCTTACAAATCGTGTAATGTTCTAGAAATAAACTTATCCCCTTAGCCTCAACTCTCTTGTTGCTTTGAACTTGTACTTTTGATTTAAAACACCTACACTCTGCCACACACCTGATCCCGAGCAGGTGGCAAAAGGTTGGCTGCAATTAGGACTTAATGAGCATGTCCTGATAACCAGAGTGTCTCAGGGTGCTAACAGCGTACTTTAGCACCTGATGTTATCAGGAAATGATCAGTACGGTCTCTGTAACTAACTACCCCTGTAATGCAACACTTCACTTGTCTCCAATAACATAAATTGACACTACAGGGATGACATCTCTCACTGGGCATGTAGTTCCTGGAACCAGCAAATTATGCCATTTATCCCAGAAAAAAATGTAATGATTGGCGTGGATTTTTTCCCCCTTTAAGCTGTGGCATTGATTTTAATTTAAATCTGTTGTTTCTTTCATGACAAGGATAAACTTTAATGGTGGGTATTATTGTTATGTCAAAGATAATTATACAGTCCCCTATAAAAGCATTGGAATAGCAAAGCCAATATTATTGTTTTCTATTGTTTTCTTTTACCACAAGATGCAAACCACGTAAGAATCGGAAAGAAATACCGAGATGAGCCACAAAATTTCTGGAGCCACGATTAACTTCTACCAAAGTGATGGAAAGGCCAAAAAATCAGGGATAGAAAATACGGACTGAAATATCAGATCTAAAGGGACTTTTATTTGTTTTGAAGTTGGTCCGTGGCATTGAATCTGTAGACCTCGAAGACGATAGCGAAACAAATTAAGGCACTGCATAAGTGTCCATTTTTTATGCTTAATATTTTTATATTTCAGTGCAAGCACAGGCCTTAAGACAGCATTAATCATTCTCAAGTTTGTCAGCCTAAAGTGTCATTTTAAATTTCTGATGCATCATTCATCCAGTCAGCTAAAGTCATCCCAAAAATGCCTTCTGAAAGTCAAAAGTTTTGGACATGTAATTCTCTATGATGAATAATAAATTTCTTGTCATGGGAGTTCCACAAAAATATTTTTAACAAAGCAGCAACAGAAGGAAATGAAAAAAAAAAAAAAAAAGCGGCTACAATTTTATCAGAAAATCCAAATTCTATGAATATGTAAATTGGAAAAGCTCCGAACTCTTTCATTCTCTTCCCCTGTAACCATTGTATTAACAGAAATAATTTTCATATTTGACACTTGCCTGTCATATGTTCGTTACTAACTCCTAGAATATCCCAAAACACACTCAAATCATTTTTATTTGTTCTGTTATGGAAAAAAATCCATTAAAACCTGTGATCACAGAACAGTTGTATTATACAACTCCTCAAACATTTGTGTGCATTAGGCATTGTTAATTTTATTGTTTATATGTTTACATTGTTTAATTATCAGAGCCATTTGTTTTTTTGTTTGTTTTTCAGTTAGATTCAAGCTAACATCATTTAGGTGAGGATAAATAACCATGGGCTGTGCTGTTAGAAGAAAATAATCAACTTGGGGTTCAGTGTCTTGCCCAAGGACACTTTGACATGTGGAGTCACGTGGGCCAGGAATCAAACCACCAACCCTATGATTAGTAGACAACCCGCTCTACCACCTGAGCCACAGCCGCTGATACGGCCATTACACCGACCTGCAGAGACCTTTACTTGGGAAAACATCACCACGCTGAAAACCTTAACAAGTTGACTGTACTCCATTGATTGAGTACACTCTTTCCCTCAATTTAATTGAGTAAACGGGTCTTCCGAAACACGTATATTTAAGTTTACTTAACTTGGTGCCCATGTAGTGTAATTTATAGTTTATTGAACGGGAATCGAACACAGGTCACACCAGTGAGAACACTGCATGCTAGCCACTAGTCCACTAGTGAACCTGTGTGCTTACATAATCAGGTTTAAGGGGCAATTAACACTTTTTAGCAAAAAGCTAATTTATTTACAAAACATCCTCTACATGATTGCCATTTCTTTGTAAACACACATGGAGTCGTTTCTCCTACTCATTATGAACTCTAGAATTTCACTACGCTGGTACCAGCAACAGATGAGACAAAGAGGACCACCTTTTGCAATCAGCCACCAATCAGTGCATTAGTTCGCTTGTTGCCAGGTGGAACTCCTTGCATGGCCTATCACATCAAATAAAGACCAGAGTGAGCTATTTTAATAAATCATGATTTTGAATTTGTAACACTGGAAATCTTAAGTTTATGTATTTTGTAGGTAAATAAGTTAAACAAATTTTAGATTTGTGATTTATAGGTCCAAAGCCCAACATTTTAAGTATTATTTAGTCATAATTACTTGATTGTGTAAAGTAAAGACAACATTAGGGTTTACAGTGCATAAACAATTACACACTTTTTTTCTCAACGTAATTTAGTAATGTAGTACTATAGAAACGATAACGTATTCAATAATAAGCATTAATATAAACCTTGCTGTTATAGAAAACTAATCAACCCCTTCTGCCCCAGCAGAACTGAGAACTGAGATACTGTGGTATAAATGTTTTAATGTTCTAAACTTTTTTTTTTAATTATGGAGCCCATTCAAACAAATGGATAAATAAATAAATAAATAAATAGAAATATTTGTAGTAGGTAATAATGATTCCCATCAATGTAGCATCATAAAGTTATAATAATATAATTGCCAGTCCTCTGGTGATATTTTGAGAACCTGAATCTTGAAAACTCACTGCAGAAAAAGAAAAAAAAAAAACTGTGGCAGTTTTTTTGACCACTCTAATTAGTTTCTCTAAAAAGAATTAGCCATAAAGTAAATCAAAAGTTTAGGACAAGGTGGCATTCTATAGCATCGAGTGCTGGTTAATAGCCAGAAGAAATATGGTTCATACTACTATACACAAAACAATAATTCCAGGCATAAAAATGTGGCAATTAGTGTGTCTGGCACTACTCCAAATTGGACAACTTGTTGACGTTCAAGTTGTTCAACTTGTTGAGAAATTTCTGCACCATTATCTTATTATTTGGAACATGATGCGACGGAGATTAACTCAATAATATGTTTTTTTGGGAAGAGTACAGGACACACTACAGCACAGAAAAACTTTACTGAACTGTAACATTCCTTGTTGCTCAGATCGTACCCTCAAGTGTACAAATTTCTTATGTTTAGTATGCATTGTTCACCTGGTCTAATGTGTCATCAAAGCTTTACTTTAAGGTAATTAGGGCCCAATTACTTGTATCTATTTGTATAATATTGTACCTTAAATCTTTTTTAAAGGTACTCAATATTCACATGATACATATTAAAAGGTACAAAAGCCGAGTGTGTAGAATAAATATCTCTGATAGTCATTAAAGCAGTTTGTCTCTGGTGCCAAAATGGGTCTTTTTGTGAAACTGCGAGCACGGCACAGAAACTCTGAACGGACGTGACATTAAACCCTGGGTCATGCCTGTACCGCTGACATTGCTGTAGTCATGAGGAGCGATTCATGCTTAGTTAATTAGGCTGTAGACAGTCTCAGAAGCAAGATCAAATCATTAACCTTTCTTTTGTTCTGTCCAATAGTGTGCAACAAGAAGTGCTTTACTCCTGGCGCATGCACTGACTGACGGTAATGAAAGATCTCCTCAATAATGGACTCGTCCTGTTTAGCTTCTTTTTTTTCCCAGCAAGCAAATGAGGCTAGTCAGTGGCTATCTTATGAATTATGTAATTAAATGAAGCACACTGCCTGTAGTTAGTACACGGTTGAAATTATTGCTCCATACTGCAATTTTCAATTCCCCACACTATTTAATAGAGTGCTGAAAACTTAATTAAAACCAGAAATTTACTTGAGGAGAATTCATGTGCATGTAAAAAAAATCTTTTGTAGGCTCTTATTACTTAGGCTTCAGATTAGAGATCTCAGGGTGCACTGACAGGGGTGCTCGAAGAGATAAGTTAGATACGCACATACAGCATAATAACTTCACAGTATGGTTCCATCCAAAAATGTGTGGTAAACTATTTATATGGGGAGTAAAGAATATTTGTCTTTAAACCACATCAATAATAACAAATTACACAGGAATGTGTATGTCCTTCCACTTAAAAAGCTTGTTTAATTTTTCATATGGTGACGCTTTCAGAAGGAGTCTCCAGTGTAAAGGTGTAACGTTACGTTTTCCAATACAGGAAATTCTTCCGGTCAGAGGACGTTGCGCTTTCTGCTTTCTCCGTAACATGGCAAGCTGCGTTTTGTTTTGTTTTGTCAGTTGAGAAACTGGTAAAGGAACAACTGTTTATAGCTGTTATAACATAAATGTTAACAGGAAGTTGCTTTGTCAAACTTCCACTACATAAAATGTAACTATAAATGGATAATAGAAGTATGGCGTATCTTTCTTTAATAAGTAAAACTTGTAATCAGTGTCAAAATGCTCATTTGAGACATGCTATTATTGGAAAAATAATCAACTTTGGGTTGTTGATTAATTTACTATAACAGCACTAGCTGTTGTGTTTTATTCCTTACGCTGTATACCATTAGACTAAAAGCAATCTTATATTAACACAATGAAGGTAATACATATTCCTGGCACTTTATCCCAAACCATATTGATATTTCTTGTGAGACTGTTCACATAAAGGATTTATGAGAAGAGGAAAATGTTGATCTGTTACATTGACTAGCTCCAAAATTGTGTATTGACAATGATATCATCAGCCAGCGATAACCCTACAAACTGGATTCTCAAGATGTGATGTTCAAATTGTCATAAAGACATTTGAAGAGATGCAAAGACCCAACAGCTGCATCTTACAGGTTAATAGAATGTCTCGTGCTTGCTCGTCTTAGACTTTGGCTTCGAATGTGAATGAGATTATAATACATTAAAGGACCAAAATCATGCTACATAAAACAGGAGCATACAGTGTTACAGAACAGTGGGTCCGATTTTTAGATTTTCAGTTTAACAAAGGTATTCGTTTGTCGGAAGATGAGCTCTGTCATGCTCTAGAGGTGCATTTCGACCAATGATTAATTAAATCTGGTCAAAAACAACTAAATCCTGACGGCTTATAGAACACATGCTGTACTTTGGGGAAAAAACAACTGACTGATAAAACCTTGTTTTGTGCATGATAATGACCAACCAAACACTCTGCAAACACAATTAAGTTCTACTTGCAGTGAAAGTCTGATTAATTATATATGCTGTTACAACAAGAAAGTACACCATTTTTTTCCAAGGTAGAGTTCTCTAAACATAAGCCTATTAGGTGTAAGACGTGCACAGTACTTTATATAAGACAGTATACTGTATATATGGGAGGCACGCTGGCTTAGTGGTTAGCACGTTTGCTTCACACCTCCGGGGCTGGGAGCTTGAATCCTGCCTCCACCCTGTGTGTACAAAGTTTGTGTGTTCTCCCTGGGCTTCGGGGGTTTCCTTCAGGTACTCTAGTTTCCTCCCCTAGTCCAAAGACATGCAGGTGTGTTAATGGGTGTGAAATTGTGCCCTGTAATGGGTTGGCACCCTGTCCAGGTTGTCCCTCGCCTTGTGCCCTGAGTTCCCTGGGATAGGCTCCAGGCTTCCCACGACCCTGAATGATACACAAAATGGATGGATGGATGCTGAATATATTGTGATTCTTTAAGGTTGAACTCAGATCCAGTACAATGTCTTGCACTTGACTTTTCCTCCTCCATTCCTCATGGATGACATGCCATTTGAATTTTTTTTTATTTATTTTTTTTTATTATTTTATTTTTTTTAAATAAGTTTGTACGACCCAGGGACAATGTCAAAAGCGGGGTTGGTATCTATGAGTGAAATTAATTCTTCCCTGTCAGTCTGCCATTATAAAACTAGTCTTTAGTGGATACTTTTGAACTGATAGCTATGCCTTATTAAACAACCTCACCTAAATTCACACCCAAGCCATATCAGTGAGTTTCTATATAAGTGAGAAAAACTGTAGGAAGTGTAAACTCTCACATCGACCAAGGATCAGGGTGGGCGGCTTCAAACGTGGCAGCTGATGCACTCATCCAAGAAGGAGCCCTGTCATTTCTTTAATTACCACTCACCATTTCCTCCACTTACTTTAATCCCCTTTCTTTTTATGAAACCTAAACAAGCATACCGTGACTTTAATGAGATGAAGACTTTCACCAAAAAAAAAAAGGTGGTGGGGGGATGGGGGGGAAGGTGAGTAGCAGGAAAGCGTGAGCTGCAATGGCTGATATCTGAAAGGCCCATTTGCCATTTAATGAACCCTGGAGCCCTTACAGACAGCAGGGTGCATAAGTGTGGAGGGCTGCTGGATACTATAGTCCTTCACTTCGGAGTTGGCCACTGGCAAAGAAATAAGAAAAATAGTAAGCTGGGGTCATTAGAGGAAGGCAGGAAAGCAACCTGCTGATCCAAAGAGACGAGGTAGACAGACACTTAGATATTTCATTGACTAAGCTCAAAGGGTTGTTAATACTAAAGGATTAGTTCATAAGTTAACTCTATAACAATGTTCCTTAAGTATCTCTTGTTTCATAAGATTCTATTTCACTCCTAAATAAGTTTGCCTTACTCCCATCAGGAATAGACAGGTATCGGTGTCACATCCAGTGAGAGGCAGGAAGCATGAGTGCAAACTCAACGCATAAATAGCGTCTATAGTTGGGCTCAAACATCAAACAGGGATAATGGATAACTAAACAAACAATGGGAAAAAGCGAACAAAACCGGATATACAATGAGACAAAATTCATAACTTCAAGTAAGCAAAAGGCATGATACGAATTCAATGACACAATTTGGTATACATAGAGAAATGAATCAAGGACTAACACAGAATTGGTGAACACAATCAGGTAACAAATCGATGACAGGACACAGGCAGAGACAGTACTAAAACCAAAACAATGTAAACAAGAGCATACCGAGAAACCCAAAACAAAACAACACAAACGTAGCTCTAACCATACTAGGATCCATGGTCTGTGCTGATGACAGAACTCATGACAGTCAATGAAAAGGTCTGTTTTAATATAATCTCAGCCTCAGACACTCCATTATTGCCCCACAAAACATACAATACTTATTGTACATGTTTCTGGCCACACGCATCAGAATCGTGAATACTGTAGTCTGAATTCGAACTTCCATGTATAAACAGGCAAACAAACTTTCGAACATGACTCAGCTCATGGCATCATGTCTATAAAGTTTCTCAAAAGTTTTATTTGAAGACGTAAACATGATACACTGTTGAGTTTTACAACAGGTCTTGTTGGTCAGCTTCAGTGAAACAGTGAAACAGCCTCTTTCTGTGAGAGTAACCAGTTCCAGGCTTGTTATGCAAGAGTAGTTCTATCCAGTGGCATCAGTTTCCCTGTATTGGTGTCGGTATTGGCGCATCATGTTGAAGCTCTACTTGAAGGAAGACACACATTTTTCTTTGTAGAGAGAACCACTAATGGTGAAGAAATATAAATATAATATAAAATTTACAGTAGCCTTTGTACAGCCTCATCGCAGTTAATCATTTAATTATAAAACAGTATGTAACTAATTTGTTTTCAGACTTAATTAACCTTTTGTTACTACACAGTTCATGGTCTAATATAATTTTGCTTGTATTTGAGGCCATCATACATCAAAATGAACAATTTTCTGTATATTATGATTGCAGTATGTAAAAAATTATAGGTTTTTTTTAGGGTTTTTTTTTTTATATGTATGCTTCAGATACAAATCGGCATGAGTGTTACATGCAGTTAGAGGCTGCACAGAATGAGTGTGCTCAGCGTGGTTATTATTTTTGAGGAGACAAATCCAAAAATCATAGCCAATATCCATAACTCGTGTCAAAACAAATGTACGCAATACCAAAATCAAAATTCAAAGAAATGTCTGCAGTCAGTGTCTAAACCAGCATGAAAAAAATAATAATTTGTCATAAGATAAGCTATGCACTTGTCTGACCTATGAAGACTCCCAAGTGCTTCGACTCACTGCTCTATTTGTACACATATATCACCGGAGACTATTGAGTACTTGGCCATTGATGCATATGATACAAGGCAGATCATCAAGTGCTACTTCCAAGAACTGACTAGCTACACATTTCTATAATTATGCTGAAATGAGCTTAAATGAGCTTCTGTTTTTCTCCCCTCACCAGCATATCACACACACACACACACACACACACACACACACACACACACAAAGGCCGGCCAAGAATAACATTCATAAACTCCCGAACGTTTGAGGTACTTTGTGTGGCTGATAGAATGTGAGTTGTTCACGATGAGAAAAAAGAAAGGTGGCCAGAGAGACACACATAGCCTGGATAGTAAAGAGTTACAAAATATACACAAGTCACGTCCACTGTATAATCAAACCATTCTGTGCAGAGAACCAATTTAAGGGATGAATGAATCTTAACCTGATTTTTTCCCCCCTTCACGTGCAGCAGAGGGAAGGAAAATGCCTTCTCTTTATTTCTGTAGCAGGGGAAAGTTAGGGGATGTTATTTTCGGGTTGTTCGCAAGGGAATAAAACAATAAACGCGAAGAAAGCTCCTGTATGAGAGCTCGTGTTTTCTCATAGTTATTGTTTAACTTGAGTAAGTGTGCTCTTGGTGTCCAGCTATGAGGAAAATTCGGTGCGCTTCATTTCAAAACTGTAGCGAGGAAAAGTGATTCTGATGCTTCTTTTGCCAGGTGTGGATTCCCTGGAGACATGCTGAGACCCGCTTTAATTATGGGATGTATTCCATCTGCCTTAGTTTTCTATGATGTTTTATATGACCGCGCTGTTGAATTCTTGATTCTGATTGGTTTAGACGATGTTGATTGAATTTCTAAAACAGCAGCTCTGACAGCAGTTACGGCTGCAAGGTTTATATTACTTGTTCTAATACGCTATTGTCCTATCATAAGAACTTACACAGGGACTTGTATGGTAGACATAACGTATAGCCTATTCAGTAGCTAAATGGCTACTTTTTGGTGTTCATACATAATGGTATTCACTCTACAAAAACGAACCAGCTTAATGCAAGGCACAAGGATGGCTAGATATAGCTGTGTGGGAGATAATGTTGCTAAATTAGCTGTGTTTGATAAAATTACACGTTTGTAGCCATTTCTGAATGTTTAGACCAGTGTACAATCACACTGTGTTATGAGAATACACAATCCCTTTGTCAAAGGATTAACTATTCAGGAGCAGGAGTAGCAAGCGGAGCTAATCTCTGGCAATATGTTTATAACTGCTAGACAGTTCACCAAGAGCTTCTTGGTGCTTCATGAATTTCAGCTTGTTACATGCATTGTTATAACTTTAGCTATAGCTATAATGTTAGCCGAAAGTAAATCGAGAGCATTCTGTCACATACGTAGCTAGCTAAAGAGCTAGCTAGCCTACATGAACCTAAATAAAACTTCTTCATTCAAGTGAATACACTTTTTTTTAATCAAATTTAATATGGAGTTTGTGTGATTATATGGTTGCTGTTTGGACAACACCTGTTGATAAATGCACTCAAAGGACACATTTGTGATCTAGCAGTGAGGATTAAACTTGCTAGTCAGATCCTCACCCTTAACACCTGAGTAAGATACTGATGGCAAAAAAAAAAAAAAAATTCTCTCACTATTTTTGACAAGTAAAAAGAATTCTACTCTAATCATACTCTAGTCTGATATTCAGCCTTTTTTAAAAGTGATATTTATCATGGTCATTATTCCATAAACAATTCAGTATAGCTGAAAGGGCTTAGAATGGTGATGAAATAACATTTCAGTCTGCTTTACAGAGGAGGTTTCCTGTTTATTTACCTTTGAACCTTAAAGCAAAATGTATTCATTGTTCCTAGCTAGTTT
This sequence comes from Ictalurus furcatus, assembly GCF_023375685.1. NCBI lineage: Eukaryota > Metazoa > Chordata > Actinopteri > Siluriformes > Ictaluridae > Ictalurus > Ictalurus furcatus. The sequence continues at coordinate 4,796,062 of NC_071282.1, forward strand.
AAGGCTTTATTGTACGTGAATCATGCTAGTTTAGGCTACTTTAAGGCTTTAGTGAATGAATCATGCTAGTTACGGCTTTAGTGTATGAATCATGCTAGTTTAAGCTAATTTAAGGCTTTAGTGTATATGAATCATGCTAGTTTAAGCTAGTTTCAGGCTTTAGTGTGTATGAATCATGCTAGTTTAAGCTAGTGTATGGCTTTGGTGTATACAATTAGTGCCAGTTTGAGGCTTTAGTGTATATATGAATCATGCTAGTTTAAGCTAGTTTCAGGCTTTAGTGTGTATGAATCATGCTGGTTTAAGCTAGTGTATGGCTTTAGTGTATACAGTTAGTGCCAGTTTGAGGCTTTAGTGTATATATGAATCATGCTAGTTTAAGCTAGTTTAAGGCTTTATTGTATATGATTCATGCTAGTTTAAGCTAGGATAAGGCTTTAGCGTATATGAATCATGCTAGTTTAAGGCTTGAGTGTATATGAATCATGCTAGTTTAAGCTAGTTTAAGGTTTTAGGGTATATGAATCATTCTAGTTTAAGGCTTTAGTGTATTTGAATCATGCTAGTTTAAGCTAGGATAAGGATTTAGTGTATATGAATCATGCTAGTTTAGGGCTTTAGTGTATGTGAATCATGCTAGTTCAAGCTAGTTCAAGGCTTTAGTGTATATGAATCATGCTCGGTTAAGCTAATTTAAGGCTTTAGTGTATATGAATCATGCTTGGTTAAGCTAATTTAAGGCTTTAGTGTATTTGAATCATGCTAGTTTAAGCTAGGATAAGGATTTAGTGTATATGAATCATGCTCGGTTAAGCTAATTTAACGCTTTAGTGTATATGAATCATGCTCGGTTAAGCTAATTTAAGGCTTTAGTGTATTTGAATCATGCTAGTTTAAGCGAGGATAAGGATTTAGTGTATATGAATCATGCTAGTTTAGGGCTTTAGTGTATGTGAATCATGCTAGTTCACGCTAGTTCAATGCTTTAGTGTATATGAATCATGCTCGGTTAAGCTAATTTAAGGCTTTAGTGTATATAAATTATTCCCTATTATCTAAATATTAATCAGAAAATCCTTAAAAATGCATCATATGTGTATCATAATTTTATGAATAATTACTAAGGAAACAGTGGTTATTACATATCATCTGTCCACTCTCACCTCCGATGTCAACAGCGTTTAAATAGAGTGTCTACATTAGACTATCCAAACAAAGTGTTTCCAAATTTGCATATGCCTACTCACACGAAAAGCTGCAAATGTTTGAGCTTATGGCAAGGAGGATTCTATGAATCTTACATGAGATTGGGTTGTATATTTTTTGACAGGGTAGAGCCTTAGAAACGCCTAGCCTCAGGACTCTGTTTTGGGTTATTATAAATTATTTTCTAAACGAGCACTGTCGACCTTTATAGATCTTGCAGCAGAAGCAGGTCAAACTTTTAATTGATTTAGCTTATGAGGGCTATGTTTAGCATGTAGACTAATGTGAAACAGTGAACCATTAGTCCGTGTAGACTGGGGATTTTCCTATGTGTGAGAGGGGTTTATGAGATGTTACATTTGAAATTGAACTCAAAGCAATAAAGAAAAAGACTGGATGGTTACTCAAGGGCTGGGTTTAGCATTCCACAATAACATCCCTAAACACTAAAGTCCCATGAATAACAGCATGGCAGAAAGCTACCATAACACAACCTTTCCATCCATCTCTCCAAACAGCTTCGAGATCCTTCCTAAATGAAGCATAAATCATCGTTATGGCCAAAACTGTGCTGCGGCACACAGTTTGAATGCTGATTGTAAATATCTGCACTGAGATGTACTCAGGGACGTTTCTGTCCTAAGATTAGAGTCAGTGATGTGAGAGGAAATGTGCTAATGAACCAAATGTATAGAAAATGCATTTATTTTTCTTCCATATGTGACTGAACATTATCAGGCACATTCATGTTCTATTATTCAATTCTGTGTGGCAATTTGCTTGCCTCACCTTGAAACCTTAAATGATGTCTATTCTTCATCTTCATTTGTTTTGCTTGTATATGAGGGGAAAAAACTAATAGACTGTGTCAGCCTACTTCACCGTTGTTCTTTCTTTCTTTCTTTCTTTTTGTCATAAAGCACATGTGCAGAATGCGTCAACGACTGTTCTGTGTGAAATGACTGCTCTCTTGTGGTAGAGAAACAAAGCAGACCCTTCATGATTGAACCATTTAACATAACTCTTTTAAGGCAGAATCTGACTAACCAAAAAGGTCATTGTGGCAATGTTATTGTTTTGGTTTTATAAAAAGCATTCAGAATTTGTCTAAGTTGTGAAAAATCACATACATTTCAATCATGATCATACAGTATATGACAAATTCATGCGAAGGTGCAGTTCAACATGTTACAGTGGCAAGAAAAAAGTATGTGAACCTTTTGGAATTTCATGGTTTTCTGAATAAATTTGTCATAAAAATGTGATCTGAAGTCAAGGGTATTGACAAATATAATGTGTCTAAAATAATAACACAAAAAAATTCTGATCCCTCATGTCTTTATTGAGAACAACTAAAAAAACCTCATAGTGCTTGTGGAAAAAGTATGTGAACCCTTGAGTTAATGACCACAAAAAAGCTAATTGGAGAAAGAAAATGAGTTTGGAGGTGTGGACTACAGCTGCTTTGACTGATAAAAACCCCTCAAACTTTTGGAGTTTGCTCTGCACAAGAAGCACACGCTTATGTGAGCCATGCCTCGCCAAAAAGAGCTTTCAGAGGATCTACGATCAAGAATTGTTGATTTACATAAAGCTGGCCAGGGTTACAAAGTGATTTCAAAGACTTTAGAAATTCACCAGTCTAGAGTTTGGCAAACATTCTACAAATGGAGACACTTTGGGACTGTTGCTACTGTACCAAGAAGTGGGCGCCTAGTCAAAATGAAACGTCCACACTTGAGACGTCCAAAGAATATGACAGAGCTACAGCAGTTCTGCCAGGAAGAAATGGGCTAAAATTCCTCCTGGACGATGTGCAGGTCTGATCCCCAGCTACAGGAAGCGCCTGGTTGAGGTTATTGCTGCCAAAGGGAAGGTGGGGTCAACCAGTTATTAATTCTAAGGGTTCACTTACTTTTTCCACTGCCATTTTGAATGTTGAATGAGTGTGTTCAATAAAGACATGAGGGATCAGAATTTTTTTGTGTTATTATTTTAGGCACATTATATTTGTCAATACCCTTGACTTAGATGAAGATCAGATCACATTTTATGACAAATTTATTCAGAAAACCATGAAATTCCAAAAGGTTCACATACTTTTTCTTGCCACTGTATATCATGAAACGACATGTGTGAATTAAAGTACACATGACAGAATGTGAATGATGTGTAAAAAAAAAAGTAATAATAATCGATGTGAAAAATTAAAAAAATAATTGTTAAAACCACATGTGAAAAGAATTAATGAATCACTGGGAAAAATTTATATGTCACAATAAATGAATCGATGGAAAAGCCCCAGTGGAATGAACATGAATGATAAGTTAAGAATGAACATGTGAAAGTGGATGAATCGTGAAAACAATTAATCAAGTGAAAATAAATGAATTATGTGCAATAAAGAAATAAATAAATAAATAAATCATTTGAAAAATCACATCAACAATAATGGAATCGCTAGAAAGAGCTACATGTGGAAAAATACATGAAACATTGGAAATATTACATGTAAAAGTACTATATATGTTTCAGTGGGGGGGGGTATCACACTTAAAAAAACATGTTTAAAAAATTAATCATGCAAAGGAAATATATGTAAGAATAAACGGTCATTAGAAAAATCACGTGAAAAAGAATTTTTTTGGAAAGCACCATTTGATCCATTGGAATCACAGGTGAAAATCACAGGAGAAAACTGAACATGTGAAAGTAAGTTAATCATTGGATGGGGGGGTAATTAAACGTGAAAATAAATGAGTCAGCAGAAAAATCACACACAAACAAAAAAAAAATTAATCATTAAAAAAATCATATGTAATTTTGTCAGACTTCATACAAACGAAGTTTTAAGAAAAGCTTTGACCGCTAAACCTGTTTGCCAGCACCACATCAGTTGTGCCTTCGTCAGCGGATGTTCGTGGACGTCCACTTCTTGGTTGGTCTGTAACATTTCCAGTCTTTTTGAATTCTTTAATAAGTTTGGCAACAGTGTCGTGTGTGATGTGCTTGCCATGTTTCCTGTTAAAGTCCATCGCAACCTTGGGACAGCTTCAATAATGATTTCAATACGTTCTTTTGTCACAGGAATATATATATATATATATATATATATATATATATATATATATATATATATATATATATATATATATATATATATAAATCCCCTATGAATGGAGACTTTTGGGGACACCCTGTAGTTGGCTTGTACAAAATTATAAATTTGCAAAAATGAGCCTCAATGGCTTGTAAACATATTCATTTAATGTAAGGTGGGGTCTGACGGAGACACTTGGCCCATGAAGCTACTCAACCAATTTCCCAAACAATTACTTTGAATTATAATGTATGAGACCAAGAGCTCACACTTCATCTAACCTTAAAAATTCACTACATTCATAAAACTCATGAATTTAAAACGGACCACGGTTGAAGGATTATGCCCCATAAACTGTAAACAAGAACGCCTTTACAAATCCCTGTTTGCAACTTAATTTTAGTACTTCGCATTCATTCCTAGCTTAAATATTTTTCTCTTTGGTTATTTGAATGAATAAATTTTCCATTTTCCAAGAATGAAGGCATAAACAGATAAATACATTTCATTATAGTGAACACGGTCCGTTTTTCATTCATGAAAGAATCAAATCAACAAGAATAAGTAAATAAATACAGGGACGCCAAAGCAATTTCTGCCATTCAGTAGCTCTCCGCTGACAAATTGTCCAAAAATAATGGGCTGTTCTGTGTCTGCGAGGAGGCTTGCTTCTTTAGTTTTGCCACTGCTTTCGACATTGCTGCTTTTTTGCAATTTAAATATTGATTCAGTGTTATTGTGTGCTTTGTGCAAGGAGCAACTCTCAAGATCTCATGTTCTCCTTCTCTCTCTCTTATCTTTTTTTTTTATTACAGGCCCGTATTTGTCCATGGTAGTTAATTCTCCGTTTCTGTATGTATCACACGTCGGCACTACATCACGACATCAGAATGTTGCATTTTCTCACTTTAGCTGTCATTTAATCCATTTCCCAGGGTTTCATTCACTCCCTTCCCTTCTCCAGTCATTAACCAGCTCTCCAGTGCCACTGCTTCAGCACACACTTATCTTTCTTTCTCGCTTCCCCCATTTCATTGTTTTCTTCTCGCACCGTGAGCACCCCTGAGGTATCTGTTATCGAGAAGTCTCTCAAGAGGTAAACCATCCTGCGCCACTCAATGTTCTTTCCTCCTGCCCACGAGCCCGGAAACTCCAGCCTCAAATTACTTATGCTCCATTGGCCAAAAGTGTTTGGCAAATAACTCATGCAGTCTTTTGAATAAAACACTGCAGCTGCACCCAAATTATGTAAATGAACTGTTATACTTACATTACGTTTATTAATTTATCAGATGCATTTAGCAAGAGTCAGAGAGTAAAAAATTTTAATCCAAATAAGAAAGGCTTAAGTAAAGTTCAGATGGGCTATATATTTAGAGTTGAGTTGAGTGCACATAATGAGGATTTATTACCGAAACTGCACACATACTGGAGATATTCACACCTCAGATGTAACGACAGGCTTAAGCGCTATTCAGATGTTACACACAAAGGGTGGAGATTGCCTAAAACTGAGACATGTCTAAAACTCACTTACACGTTATTCTCACCTTGGAACTAAGCTTATTTTTCTTCGGTGATATTGAAGAGCATTATTAAGTCATGTTTCACTATCTGATAGTTGAATGTAACCAGAATATGTCATGCTGAAATTCATGTTTGGGCTGTACACTCAAAAAGCTATGCAATGCCACTTAAGGCCAATATTAAATACATAAATATAACTCACAGACATATCATGACTTATTCATGACATTAATTAATAGTCTCATGTTCTTCCGCATGAATCTTTATCTCAATCTTAATCAGACATTGCTTATCTTAAGGATAAGGTTTTTAGGGTTTTGGATAAAGTCATGAATCAAGTTAAAGTGAGCTGTAGCCGTTGAGTGCTCAGTCAGCTTATCCTTCAAACTGTTGTCACGTTTTGTTTTGTTTTTTTACAAGAGAGTGCATCGAACAGACAAAAGCCCTGCCATTAAGTAAATAAATGCAAAGTAATAGAATGTGCTATTTTATACTGTGTCGAATAATCAGGGTGGGTGCTTCTACTCAAGAAAAACGTCAGAAAGTCATGAACTATAATCTCAACATAATCTGAATGGGGTGCCTGGAAAACTTTTGAGCAGGTGCTTAACCAGACTCTGAATACACTTATATTTCCCCACAACTTCAGGACTTAAGTAGCCAACTCTGAATATGACCCAGAGTGAACTGCTGTAACAAGGCAACTGTACTTTGTTACCGCCTACTTTTGATAACTACTCAGTAATTACTCAGTAACTACACTTCACTGTAGTTAGTGAATACTTCATAGTGGTTACCAGAAGTCTAATTTTTAAGTCTATGTAATTTATTCAAGCATTCTTTTCACCAAAATTCCTCAGTATATTTTCAAACATACTCTTCTTTATAACTAGGTATTTGTGAAGTCATAAGCTATTTTTTTTTTTTTTTTTTTTTTAGCAGCAATCACCTGTAAAGGAGTCGATTTAAATTCCCAACAAATCTAACATTTAACAGATGTGGCAGTGAGAATACCCATTACAGCAGTTTGTATTTTGCCACCTAGCTATTATCATTCAGCTGTTTTGTATCATCATGCTAGGTAACATTTGTGAGCTACTGCTTTCCCACATTCCTTGCTTCCTTGGTGAAAATACTTTCATACATTTAGTAACATTTAACTGTTTATACATTTCTGATTTAACCTGAATGAAGAATTTGATGCTATACGTCAAATATTTATATAGGTAATTGCATTTTTTACTTCAGTAAAGAATTTGGGTACCTTTCCTTTTCTGGTAGTTAGTTAATAATATGATTGAAGGTGAATAACTGAATAATAGGCTGGACATTTAAGAGTTTAAAAGACCAGAGACCACTATGAGTATATCAGAATACATAATATGCTTTATATAATATTGCTGTTCTACATTCAGCCCTCATTACTAACAACTTTCAAAAATACTTATCGAGCCCTCAAGATCAGACAGCAATCATTTCCAGAGTCTCAGCCTCCTACGCTATTAGTGATGGAAAGCTCTCAAAAGTCCAGTCTCACTTCAACCCTGCCTCATTTGCCTGCAGCTCCTGAAGACATTTAATCACTCCATAGACAAGTGGGAAAAAAATCCTAATGGAAATGACATTCCAAATAGAAGACTGAGGTCAAATACATTTAGATAATATTTTAACTTTTATGAGCTGGTGACAGGAGAGGAGACTTCATAAGATAAAAGTATATTTCTTCAGGTGTGATTTTTCTGAAATTACTTTTTTTTTTTTTCAAGAGGGTTTCCATCTTTGACTTAGGGAAAATTGGCCCGATTGTGCCAAAATAATATATTACAATTTAAAATAAAAACATAAGATCTTTTGCATCATGAGGTAAATCTGATAGATAATCACCTTATATATGCAGTTATAACATCTGATGATTTTACAGCTTTAGGAATATGTTAATATTTCTGGAAAGGCATTTGTCCACATCATTTATCCTTGATTTATAGTCAGCTTGAAGGCTTAAATTAATTACCCAATGGTCAGTAAAACCAGGCCAATTCCAAAACTCTAAATATTACTCTAATAAATCCTGGTTACTACTGTCAAATATATTGAAATGCTGTTAAATTCTGGACTCGTTTGAGAGGAAGGGCTCAGTCATTCCTGAAACGTGGAAAATGGTAAGTATTAGGTTTATCAGTTTATTGTTGTTGGTTTTTTATTTTATTTTATTTGTTTTTGTACCAACACTCGAGCTACGAAGAATAACACTTTTTGGAGGGCATGGATTATCATCATTCAGGAATACCTGCTTGGAAGGAATAGCTTGACCAGTTGATGCAAACCCCAGAGTACTGGTTTCAAGACGATCGGTGATCGGTTATTGCTAAGTTTGAAAACTGCCTGTATAGTCTTTCATCAAGGTCTCATCTAGAACATATATGTGAATGACACACAACAAGCTCCTTCATACAGTTAACCTGCTACTTTCATTACATATACATTCACCATTTCATATGTTAACATTTAAATCATATCCACATGCCACATACATATGGAATAAAAAATTTTACAAATGAAATTAATAAAACCCTCCATATTACCTATCTGGCTTGAAATTGATAACAAATCAAAAGTATGAAAAAGCTTCCAATGCCCTATCCCATGGACAAAAAAATTCATCAAAAAGTGACAGAAAAACTTGGCAACCCAGTCACAATCCATTGGACGGAGACTCAAAGACCCACTGGAATGAGCAGATCTCAACAATTGGCTTGGGAACGTCAAGGGATTACCCAGATGGAGCTAGAATCTGTGGTCAGGGATACAGAAGTCTGTGCTGCCGGTTGCTATTGCAACCCCATCAGGAAAACGAGAAAGGAAATGAATGGATGAATGGATGAATGAATGAATGAATGAATAACAAAGTGGCAACAGTATAATGCATGAAATCATGCAGATACAGGTCAAGAGGTTCAATTAATGTTCACATCAAACATCAGAATAGGGAAAAATGTGATTTCATTATCTTTAATCATAGCATGTTTGTTGTTGTCATACGGGCTGGATTGAGTATTTCAGGATCTCCTGAAATTATAGCCCTCCTTTGTGGATTTCCTTGGCATTTATACAAGATGAGAAAAATTTCTGCATCTGAAATATGTAAATAAGCACCAAATGTTTATTTATAAAGCACCAAATACATTCATGGATTTGTTGGTTTTGTGTACTGGTATTTAATGAGATCATTCTATTTCCATAAAGTGACTCTTGCTATTTGGTTGCTCAAGCAAAACACATTTGTGTGGCTTCTCGTTATGGAACGTAATCATTACAGCATTACAGCAGAAGTGAAAAAGTGACAACGGTGCTCATATGCTTATGATCAGTGAAGCTTGGTTCATAGAGAAGTTCATTTTTGGATAGTTTCATCACTTCAATAGCTCCCTTGAATCGCTTTGAGAGGATTTGTAGACTTTCTCACAGTAATGCCAAATAGATTGCCAAAGAGGCTTTACTGCAACAGATCGGTTAATTCAGTGGTGTTTTTAAAATCTTCACGCAGGTTTTTAAAGTAGATTTGGATCACACAAACACCTCTTCAGTCACTTCATCTCGCCTCCCTTTGGAAGAGCGACGGTCGATGAGACTGTCGGTCATGTGATCAGCAAAGAGCCAGAGGGACATCACTCTTTGAGATAACCTAATTGGAAATCAAACAATTTCACCACGAACTTAGAGAGAGCACGAGTGTGAGATTGAGCAGGGATCTGTTGGGCGTCACAGAAAAGGACAGGATGCAGGGAGCGATGGAATAGTACAGAGAGAGAAAACAGGCCACTCTCAAGGCCGGTATTGACTGGGATTGTGGAGAAAAATGAGAATGGGGAAGAGAGTGGTGGCAAGAGAGAATAATAAATAAAAGATTAAATGGCTTGACATTGGCTTGGATGGGATTCGATGGAAATAATAATGTTACAGTGCGCATTTTGGTTCAGCCCAGTGAGATGATTAAAAGCCTGACTGGCTTTGCTGTGACTAAAAGCTTTGGTTGTGCCTTGTGTTTTGTATGTACAAGAGGAATAAAACGATCTGGGATGTGCTGTTATTGGACAATAATCTTCAAGGCGCTTTGTGTTGGGCCGGATCACACCATCCTCACGTTGATTATCTTCCTATAACAGCACACTTTGTCATGTTTTATTAGTCAATTGTCTTCAATGTTCATGTGCATCATTCACGTCATGTACGTTTCACGTTATACACATATAATATGGCATGAAATACAGTATGTCAGTGGATATGATTCAAAATATGTAAGAACTAATTTCCTTAGCGTTATATACAATGCTTGGAAACAGATAAGGTACCATGGCAGGATTCATTCCTCCACGGATGAAGGCTGACATGGTGAAATTCTTCCACTAAGCACCAATCATAGGAAGGTAAACCAACCAATCAGTCAACCGTACGGAAACCCCTGGAACATTCCATCATCTAGCAGCAGCCAGGGACTGCATGGACTCAAAAGCATAACCAAGTAGTAATGGATATTTGCAGGAATATCCGTGAGGACTAACACTCCTAACACAAATGAGATGATGTGTACAGAATAGTGGAAAGATCCTATAGAACCTACAGATTCAGACATTGTAATAATAGATAATGAGCAGAAACATCAGTGGTGATAGATGTAGCAATCCCAAGTGACAGTAACATCAAAAGGAAGGATATGTGATGCTATAGAGAACTGAAAGAGAAGCAGAGAGAATGTCAAAAGGTACAGGTCGTATTGATGATAGAAGTGCTTGTCACTGCGACGCAACATATTTAGGATAGACATTACATAACCCAGTTAAGTATATACACTCACTATCCACTTATCTTATAATGGGAAAAATGAATCTCAGTGACTTTGACCATGGCATGGTTGTTGGTTTTAGTAACTGATAATCTCCTGTGATTTAAATGTACGGCTGTTTCTATAGTTTACACAGAATGGTGCAAAAAACAAAAATATCCAAGTGAATGGTGGTTCTGTGGGCAAAAAGACCTTGTTGATGAGAGAAGTCAGACGACACAGGAGCTGACTGGAAGGCCACAGTAATTCAAAAAAACCACTCTGCACTGACATGGTTAGCAGAAAAGCATCTCAGAATGCAAAACCATCAAAGCTTGAGGAGGATGGCCTACCGCAGCACTACATAGCTGCCTAGGTACAGTAGGTATGTACTAAAGGTACAAAAGATGTGCTCTTGAGGGTACCTTCAAGGAAAGGTACATTTTATTACCTTTTACTATAAAATATACTGGTGATCATTGATGCATTGCAGCTGTTTTGTGGCTCACAAATTCTGCTAAGCACCCAGAATATTTTAGCCCAGATTCTGGTTGCCTCTACCAGGAGGTTAAAACTTGAGCACAGATTCATCTTTCAACAAAATAATGATTGCCAAACCAGCACAGAAAAGATTGCAGGAATGCTGTCAAATCTCCTCATTTGACTATCACTGATTTTTTATTTTTCCCAACAAACCTGTCAAAATTTTAAACCTGTATGTATCTGTGCGAACCTGAATGTAGATGTATGATGGACATCTCGACAACACAAAGACCGTAAACATACATCCAAAATAATTCACAAAGGCCCTGCATGGCCTTGCCTTTCTTGAATGATGCAGGTTTTTGAAATTGCAAGTCCATCAGAGGGACCCTCATAACTTTGGGGAATTGAAGACGATTTTCCAAGAGCATTAGGAATCTCCGGACAGGTGCGCAATACAAGCTTTCACAATGCACTCCCTATTCAATACTGTAGCAAAATTCACTTGGAATATAACCAGCACAGAAACTTGCACACAATCATTATATAGCAGAGACAATTTCATGAATGTTTTCACTGGCAAAATTGAAAATATTCGACAACAAATTCAGACAATTAATTTACAACCAGACAGTCTTATAATTAACCCTGTAGATAATAATATAGCATTATCACATCAACAATTAACCCTGTAGATAATAATATAGCAATATCACATCAACGATTAGAAGGTTTTACTCCCCTTACAGAGGCCGAAATAATTTAATTGATTTCTTCATCACAATCATCAACTTGTATACTAGATTCCCTACCTCCATGTTTCTTCAAACAGATTATTCCAGAAGTAATCAAACCCCTTCTAAGAATAATCAATTCTTCCCTTAGCACTGGCTATGTACCGAAATCCTTTAAACTAGCAGTTATCAAAGCCCTGATTAAAACACCTGACCTCGACCCCTGTCAATTGTTCAACTGTGGGCCAATATCAAATCTCCCCTTTATCTCCAAGATCTTAGAAAAGCTATGCTCTTACCTACATATGAATAACACCCATGAAATGTATCAGTCAGGACTTAGGCCTCATCATAGCACTGAGACAGTAAATGACCTACTACTGGCCTCTGATCAGGGTTGTGTCTCCTTGCTTGTGTTGCTTGACCTTAGTGCAGTTTTTGATACTACTGATTATACTATTCTCCTTCTCCAACCCCCCCCCCAACACACACACACACACATTTGCGCATTCACCCAGGTTATGTCCCAAGGAACCCTAATTTCTGTGTTATCTTCTGGCTCTCCCTTTTAGTTATGTTGTCATAGCTAGTTGCCAGAGTGCCTGATTGCACTCAAACAAAGTACATTGTCCTTAACCATTATGGGACAATAAGCATACCTAATATTCTCTCCCTCTCTATCCTTTTCTCTCACTCTCTCTGTCGAGCTATACACATGATACTCCTGAGATACCAGTGATCCTGACCCCTTCTGCTCTCTGGATCTATCTGATCCATCCTCATGCCCTACTTCTGGTTGGAGTTTTCATCATTTGGAAGTTACGTGCTCCTGCTGAGGATGGCCCCACGTGCTGCAGCCTGGAGGTCATTGGGATTGCTGAAGATGATGCCCCTTGAAGACCATGAGGATGGCTTTGGACCTCAACTCATGTAAACAGTTATGCTATGATGGCCAAGACTACAAATTGCTATTATAGCCTCAGCACTGCAATCACCACAAACAGTTTTGCGCTCAAGTCTCTATCAGTGAACAGTAGAGAAGTTCAACAGAACAGACTTCATGTAAAAACTGTAATGAATTTTCCTGGTTACACAACTGCACTATTTGACCATGTAGTATTAGTACATCTATAGAAGGGATTTATAATTACACTATTCTGTGCCACCCAGATGTGGATGGGTTCCCTTTTGAGTCTGGTTCCTCTCAAGGTTTCTTCCTCATATCGTCTCAGGGAGTTTTTACTCATCGTAATGATAAGGAAGGTAAAAGAGAAGCCATTAGTCACTGGAAAAGAGTTGCAGGATGACCTGAAAGCAGCAGGAGCAACAGTTACACAGAGAACAATAAGCAGTGAACTGCACCACAATCATCTCTGTTCCTACGCCTCACTCAATACTCCTCTGCTAAAAAAGCACTGAGATGTGCATCTAAAAGTATTTACACAAATCAGACCTCTTTTAAAAGAATAAAAGAGGCAATACGAAATGAAAATAGAACTCTTAGACAATAATTCAGCTTGTCAGGTTCTGAGAAAGAAGGGTTGCCAGTATGATCCTAAGAACACCATACACACAGTGAAGCACGGCGGTGGGAGCATCATGATATTAGGCTGCAAATGCTACTACAGCGTTATACGTTGTTAAAGGAGGATACTAGAGAAGATTTTAATCTTAGCCCAGAAACTGAATTTGGGGAGAATGGATGGACATCTCGACAAGACAAAAACCCCAAACATAAAGTAAAAATAACTCACAAAGACCCTGCATTTTTATGCCTGTCTTTAATCCTATTCAACATTTATGGAAGATTTGGAAATCACGAGTCCATGAGAGGAACCCTCATAACCTTGGGGAATTGAACAACAATGCTGGAAAAAGCTAATTACTTCTTACTTGTCTCGAAGCTGTAATTGTCAACAAGAGCTTTGCAAAAAAGTACTAATGTTGGTAATTTGTCATGTCTGAATCAGTTCCCTATCAATTTTGTTTTTCTGTATGTATCTGCAACAAGTTGGATTTTATATTATTGGCATGGGCACACACGCACCATAATATGAAGATATGTGCTACTTATTTAGAGAAAATGTTAAGGCTTAGAGATTTGTAGGAATGAAGCAGTGCTACTGTGGAAATCAAGCTAGAATGAGAACTATTAGACCCCATCTCTCTAATTTGTGTTTTCTGCTGTTCCAAGCCAGAGGCAGTAAATTATAGGCTGCATTGTGTATTCTCTAAGATATACTTTGCATCATGCATTCTCTTAGAAGTTCCCTTTAAAGCCATAAAAAAAATTCTCACATTTCAGTTCTCTCAGATGTTGTATTCTGTTTCTAACTACCGCATCTCTGGCCTGTATCAGATGAGACACACGGCTAAAAGATCAAGCTTGGATGTTTCATACCAAATTTAGATTTGGATTATAAATTTAGATTATACTAATGTTGTTTTGCAGGAACATGTTGCTTGGGTACAAAGTGCAAAGTTGAAAGGTTTATCCAGCCACAGAGATTCTGCGGTAGTGTTCCTCACTAATTAATTTTTTCCCCCCTAAAATGGCCCAAGGCTCAGAATAAGCAAACCTCTGCTTATCAGTTCATAGCTAGAAGCTCTGTATCAGCCCCTTCAGATATGCTAATTAATTAAATGGAGTGCAACAGATAGATCATTAAAACTGCATTTATAAATTCTGTGTATTCTAATAATTTACATTTGCTGCAAGATGTATTCATATTGTAAAAAAGAAAAAGAAAAATGGCTGACACCTGAGACAGAGCTTTTGCTGGAAAGTGTTTTCTTAGCAATGTTTTGCTAGATGAACACTATTGTCGTCCATGAGGAAAGAACAGAAACAGTGCTCTTTTGTTAGATAATAACACTGCAGTGCTGCTACCTAATGCGTATTAGTTGAATGAAGTTGAATTAAGATAAGATAAGATAATACTTTATTAATCCCCAGATGGAGAAATTAGGGAAGAATTACAGAGTGGAGGCAATGGCAAGCCACCATCCTAAGGCGGCCAGATTTCTAGAATAATGTTGTTTTGTAGCAAATTTATATTAAATTTGGACACTTTTGTTTCAGGTCACATACTGCATTAATGCTGCAGAAAATGTTCTCCTGCAAGTTTCACCTATGTAATTATAAAAGACGTTGGTTGGAAAGATTTTAAATCAACAAGTAGCAATCCTGGCAAGGATTTTAGGATCTAAAAGCATTTACACAAATCAGATCTATTTTAAAAGAATAAAGGAAATCAGACGAAACAATATTAGAACTCTTTGGCTATAATTCAGCTCGTCATGTTTGGAGAAAGAAGTATGATCCTAAGAACACCATACACACAGTGAAGCACGGTGGTGGGAGCATTATGATATAGGGCTACTTTTCTGCAAATGCTACTGTAGTGTTATGCATCGTTGAAGGAAACAGGAATGGAGCCATGTAGTCGGACATATTAAAGGAGATTTTAATCTTATCAGCCAAGAAACTGAATTTGGGGGAGAAGATGGGCATCTCGAACAAGACAAAGACCTCAAACATAAAGCAAAAGTAACTCACAGATGTCCTGCATTTTTATGCCTGTCTTGAATCCCATTCAACATTTATGGAGGATTTGGAAATTGCGAGTCCGAATCAAAGGGACCCTCATAACCTCTGGGAATTGAAGACGATTTGCCAAGTCCAAAGGGCCAGAATTGAACAACAATGCTGGAAAAAACTAATTACTTCTTATTTTAGATTGTGTCAACAGGAGCTTTGTAAAAAATATATATATATATATATATATATATATATATATATATATATATAAAGTGCAAATGTTGGTAATTTGTCATGTCTGAATCAATTCCTTATCAATTTTGTTATTATCACTAAACTTGGTTGCCTCTGCCAGATGGTTAAGGCATAGATGAATCTTTCAACAAGACAATAGTGATTCATGTTAGATCCAATCCATAACCACGTGCTGAAAATATAAAATATCAGTGGAAGGGATGGAAGTGGAAGGAAAATTTGACAAAATCCCAACATCTTCAAGATATTAAACATTCCTTTCTTTGGTATAAATGTTTTGAAATTCTAAAACTTTGTTGATTTCCAGTTTAAAAATCCCATACTTTTAGACCCCACTGTACATCCAGTACTACATTAAACTCAGTAGATTGCAGCAACTGGCAAGTGAGACTGATTGCCTGTGAATGTCCATGCATCAACTTAATTATGCATCAATATATATGTGATGCTCCATGGGATGGCATACAGAACCCCTTATATCAGTCAGGCACAGAACCAATAAGCAGTCGGGTGATTTTGAAAGATTTAATCTTGGGAATGGAGGCAGGATTGTAAAATGTGTCATAAATAATAAGCTTGGACCTCTGCTTTGATGATCCAGCATGTGGGTTCTGAGATGAGGTGAAGAGGTGGATAGCGGGTAAATCATATTTTTGGCTATCAAACTAAAACATGTCAAATATCTGAAGTCATTTGCAAATGTTGACCAAATCTCCATATCTCATGTTGGGATGAGAGTTGCTCTGAGCGCTAGATGATGCCTGTTTACAAATGATAAAAAAGAACAGACTTCAAGAATTAATGAAGACACTGGTGTAAACAAGAATAGGTTGTTTTCTGAACTCTAATGTTTTTTGTGGGAGAGTAATGCTGACATCTTTTGGCTTGTTTAAGAAACGCAAGCATGTCTGAGGTCCTCTTGTACGGTCAATTAAAATACTTACACAAAATTTATTGTGTACGGGTTTGCCAAGGTACAATCCTGTAGGCATATAGCAAATAAATGCAATGTGATGTGAGAAATTTGAGATTAAATGGGATGCTTTATAGTTCATTAGAAGGTTAGAAGTTTCGGGAAGGAATTCACCATTCGTGGAAGCTCATATTTTTGAGCTCAGGGAAAAGAGGAAATGATCAAAGGCAACAGACAATAGACTTTCTGGAGACTTGGAAGAAATTTTTATGTATTTAATATATAATATGCAAACTCAACTTATGCTAAATGTAGCCCTGAATATGCCTTTTTGCCCTATCTTTTAAAACTGTGTTGTCAAATTACTCATAAGCATCTGTCTGTCAATCATTTTTTTTAATTATTCTATTTGTAAAGAAAATGGCCACCTCCTGCCAATAAGTCACTGCAAGGTTGGAGCTTAATTGACTCATACAGCTATAACACATGATGTGTATTGGATGGATTCCACAAAAAAAAAATGTGAACAGTACAGTAGATATAAAAAGTATTTTTTTTAAAAAAATGTTTTAAATGTGTAAAAAAGAAAAAAGAAAAAAAATGAAACCCAAGATTAATCATGTCAAAACCTTTTATAGTTTTCTTGTGAAATTTTAACCTATTAATTAAAGTGAAAAACACTAAGAATCATTTCGGGGGGTGGGGGGGGGGGGGGTGGGGTTTACATTAACCTGGTTGCATAAGTGTGCATACACCTAAACTAATACTTTTTTGAAGAACTTTTGGATTTTATAACGGCATTCAATCTTTTTGGGTAGGAGTCAATCAACTGGCACATCCTGACTTGGCAATATTTTGCCATTCGTCCTTGCAAAAGGATTTTAACTCTGTCAGATTGGCTGGGCATCTCCTGTGCACAGCCCTCTTCAGGTTACCACGCAGAGTTTTGATTGGATTTTGGTCGGCCATTCCAAAACCTTGAACTTGTTTTGGTGAAGCCATTCCTTTGTTGATCCATGATCCATGAGCCAATAAGCTCATGTATATCCTGAGGGTCAGTGCTAATCCTCTGACTTTGAGCAAAACTCACTTGTAACGTATTTATGACCTAAAAGTTCCTGTAGTTATTACCTGAATGGTCATCAGTGTATCACCTTGTTTAATTGGTTTATTACACCACAGCTCTGAGTTCTCCGTTCTGATTGGTCAGGGGGTGTGGGATCATTTTCTATAACAGTAGCTCTGACAGTAGAGCAGATGCAAATCACGGGTTTATATGAATTCTGATACGTTATCGTTTCTATAGTAACAGCTCGTTCACTAGGATTTGTACAGGTTATAGCTGCTATAGCGTACGTGAGAACAGGAACGAATGTATAATTCGTAAACAGATAAAAGCGTATAAATAAATAAACAAACAATTCCACAGTTGACAAATCGCTGTTGTGTAAGAGGAATAAAAGACGTTGGGATGTGCTTTTACTTCAGGATGGTAACAGTA
Source organism: Ictalurus furcatus (assembly GCF_023375685.1). Classification (NCBI taxonomy): domain Eukaryota; kingdom Metazoa; phylum Chordata; class Actinopteri; order Siluriformes; family Ictaluridae; genus Ictalurus; species Ictalurus furcatus. The sequence goes on from NC_071282.1 coordinate 4,814,141, forward strand.
ACTTCTCTTTATCGCATCCTGGAGCTCATTTTTATTAAAGCAACTGAACGACACGAGGAGTGTTTTATTCATTGCATAAAAGGATCAAGCTACATTAACTTACATACAGGAGCATCTCAAAAAAATGTGAATATCGTGGATTTCAAAATATTGGAACAAGATGGAGGCGATATTTTGAGATTAAAGAGAAAAAAATTAAACTTTTCCACGATATTCGCATTTTTTTAGCTGTACCTGTAAAGATCCTAAAAGCAAAAATCAGGTGTAATTAATGACACTGCACTGTGTGAGTGTTTTCTCGTTATCTTTTCTAGATTATTCCGCGGGTGCGGGAAGTATCTGAGACAGAGAGCGATCTGAAGTCTGCTTCAGAGAGAGAGAATGAAGAGAGGGAGAGAGAGAATGAAGAGAGAGAGAGCAACAGAGAGAAGTGTTTGTGCCATTGTTCATGGTTTAAAAGCTGTTCTGGGTTTAAAAGCTGTTCATAATGTGTACATAAGGAAGAGAGAGAGAAAGGGAGAGAGAAAGAAGGGAGGGAGAGAGAAGGAAGAGAGAGAAAGGGAGAGAGAAGGGAGAGAGGAAGAGAGATAGAGAAGGGAGAGAGAGAGAAAGGGAGAGAGAAAGGAGAGAGGGAGAAGGAAGAGAGATAGAGAAGGGAGAGAGAGATGATGCTGCGGGAAGTATGTGAGACAGAGAGCGGTCTGAAGTCTGCATCAGAGAGAGAGAAGGAAGAGAGAGAGAGAGAGAGAGCAATAGAGAGAAGTGTTTGTGCCATTGTCACTAACAAATGACTGAAGTGCTGTTCATGGTTTAAAAGCTGTTCATACATTCCAGGCAATATAGGTGCACACAGTTATCTTGCATAACTCAATCCAGTTATACAAACCTGCCTGGAATTTGTTACGCTACATCCAAAGAATGGGTCAAAGATTTTTGTAAGTAATAGCCCCATTTCCAGAAAATTTGGGATTTTTTTCTAAAATACATTGAAAACAAAAATCTGTGATTTGTCAAGTCTCTTGAAACTTTAATTAACTCACAAAAGTACAAAGAAAATATATTCAGTGTAAACCCAAGCTGTCAAATACGGTGAGGTTTTCTGTGAGGAGATATAGATGTCAATTTTTGGATGGAGTCTCCAGTGTCGGTGCTTTGTAACAGTCTGAGGTAAAGCCTCTTTTCTTTTTCAGGTCCCCCCCCCTTTAATCGTACCCGAGTTTGCTGTACCTCTCTGGCGTTAGTTTATCCATCACAAATAAATCGCCTTTAAAGTCTAACCTTGTCCTGCAAACTCAGATTTAGTCCTTAGTCAGTAGTTCAACCCGTAGGTACTAGTGTCAGTGTGTTTCAGATGAGAATGTTTGTTTAGTCTAGGACAGACATCAACTTTTACATAGCAAACAATAAAAATAAACGCTCAGAAGTATGATCTTGCTCACATGTACAAGTGCATTACTCTGTAAGGTTCTCAACATTTAGACCGGGCTATCTTTAAAAATAAAGAAATAAAAATTCCAAGGACTATGATCAGGAGAAATGAATTGAGTCGAATGAATCAGGAGAAATGAGATGTTTCCTGTCATTTGATTCGAGTGAATAAATTATACTGTAGTCTACAGGAAGGTAAGAAGGTCTTCATGTTCACGAGTTGCTCAGTTGAGTTAAACCCATTCAATTCTCCAGTAAAACAGGTTCGTAACTATAAGAACAGCTATAATAAATAATAAATACGTTCAATAATGGTGTGCTGTGATTTCCACCACTTTAACAAAGTTCCACCACTAAAACAAATCAAATGCGACCATCTAACTATGCCTGATGGGTCCCGAAGTGCTTTTATAAATGTTAGATGTTCATTTTTACCAACACGGTTGGTCATCAACCTTTCGCCCGAGCACAGGAAACACTAACACGTGTCGTATCGCCCGTGTTTGTGGAGCTCATTAACGGTTTTGCCTGGTTTCTGGTCCAGGAAAAACATCTTCACAAATTACACCCAACAGCTGTCGCCTTCTGTTACCCTCTGAAGCAAGCACCCTGTTTACTACGCAGCATTTCTCTTGTTGTTTTTAATCCCCAATAATTGGAGCACTTTGCTGGACACATGATTCAGGGTTCCGTTCGCTCTGATGAACTTTTATTCCCGAACTGATTTGAAGTGAAATTCTCCGAATGCACGCTGGAAGGAGTACGCCTACGTTCACGCGACTTTTCCGAAGAAGCGGGCGTCTGCTCTGGAAGTCGAGTCTGTTCAGGCGTAAAAGTGAATTAGCTAGAACAAACACAGCTAATGTGGCATGTGCGATTGGACAGCCACTTAACAGCATTAGAGGCTCTGTGCACGTCCGATGCGCTTTTTTTCCGCTGACTCTGACGAAGCCAACCTGCTCAGGTATAAAGGTGGAGAAGAGCCATGGCTCGTCCTCAACCACCTCCGATCTCTCAGCGTCTCCGACCACCTTCGCAGAGCATCTCCTCCGTCAACTAACACAGGTATGATAATCACATCTCCTATTATTTATTTATTTAACGGTTCTTTAGGGTTGTGGATATGTTCGGAAGAGCTAGTCAAACCATATACTGCTTTAAAGATATTTACATTTTCTGTTATACTTTTGGTATAGATTATTAGCGGATGTAAATATCTTGAACAGTGACGTACAGATGTGGGATCGGGATCAAACAAAACATATCGGGGTTTCCTTTCGATAGAGTTTCTTCTAAACGGAAAGAAACATAAAAGATTTCGGCTGTAAAATAAAATTTGACTTGATTTCTTACAAATTTGTAAGAGCCCTAACTCCTAAACAATTTTAACCTTTGAGAGAATTGTTGCTTATAGCTGCTTTAACCCAGAAACTAACTTGTTTCTCAGGCAGAAAATTATCTGTAAAATGACATTATAAAGCATGGAAAGAATTATGTTTAAAATGTTTATTATTTTTTATAATTATATATAATGAGAAACAAAACATTCTTGATGTGTCTGTCTGCTTCCTGTTGGGTCTCCACCTCATTCCAAGTGGGGATGGTTTACTTTAGTTACACGGTGTCTGATCACAGAGTCTAATCAAATACAGTGTTCTTCTTTTCTTGTTCCTGCCCCTCTGTGTCACTCAGACAATGGCGATTTGGCTCCAGGGTGGTGCTCTGCTGTTCGTGCTGGCGTTCTACAGTGCAGGAGTCAATGCTGGGGCACCCCAACACCTGTGTGGTTCTCACCTGGTTGACGCCCTGTACCTAGTCTGCGGCCCGAACGGGTTCTTCTACAACCCTAAAAGAGAGGTGGATCCTCTGCTGGGTAAGGAATAATTCACATTTAAATGTGATTCCTTCCAGTGTTTATCCTCAGATTCAAAATGGACCCAACGTTTTTGGATGACTGATTTATGAGGTCTTTTTCCAGGGTTCCTTCCCCCAAAATCTGCTCCGGAGGGCGAGCTGGCTGAATACCCCTATAAAGAGTACAGTGAGCTGATGGTGAAGAGAGGCATTGTGGAGCTGTGCTGCCATAAACCCTGCAGCTTACACGACCTGCAAAACTACTGCAACTGAAACACCAGCAAACTGTCGCATTACCTGCTGCGAATGAGTCGACAGCCTGCTTAATTGTGGGGGTTTTCCCTAGAAAATAAAAAGGTACATCAAATGAACGTTTACCGTGTCGTGGTTCTTCTTTAGTGACATGTAAAGCATGAACTATACAAACAAGACCGTGAAGAACAACACTTGAATCAGACATTATAGACTTTGACTAAGTTAAAAAAAAAAAACTTGAAAAGCAGGATACTAAAGCAAATATTCACATTTATACATTTAGCAGATGTTTGTCCAAACAGTGGGTTTAAAATGACCCAAATTGGGTTATTTTTAGCCCAACTGCTGGGTAAATATAGAACAGAACACATTCTGGGCTAATCTAACACATCAAGTTGGGTTTTCATTTTAACCCAGCAAAACGGGTTGTTTTTTCAACCCAAAGGACAGTTTCATTTTTACCCAAAAAAAAATACAAAAACGCTGGGTTCATTTTATGTCATAAATGGGTTCGTATTTTCTGGGTTATTTTTACCCTAACAAAAAAAACAATCTGTCAATTACAAACCATCAGCTAACCATTTAAACTATTAACAATACTGTTTCTTAATGGTATCCACTAGATATAACATGTCACCAATAGAAGGACAACAAAGTAGAGTCCAGGAGAGACCCAAAGGGACCATTACAGTTTCATTCAAACCAACACAATTCCCATTATAACCATTAAAACAATTAATTCTTTCAATTGCTTTTTTTCCAGCAGGGATCAAATTAATTGTTGCAAATGATGAGATGAGCTACAACGCATATAATAATAATAATAATAATAATAATAATAATAATAATAATTTTTTTTAAAACACTAAATACACAAAAAAACAGAATACAAGCCCTAATATTTAATGGTGTTTAATGATTTGTAAATTATATCGAAAACATTACACTGTTATGAAGATATTTGCAATTGTTTGTACTAGGTCTCATTATGTTTGGGGCTAGAGCTCGTTGCGTTTACACTGTTTGGCCAGCAGGGGTCGCCAGAGTGTGGCGTGAAACAGTGAATCATTTTGATTCAATTCATTCGAAGCTTTGAAAAGCTTCGTTTTTTCCTTCAGTACTATTAATAGATTTTTTTAACAATTCGTTTAGTATATTATTATCAGTATTATTATTTTTATTTTTTTTAAGATCCCCCCATGCTAGTAAATTAGCATGTCACTGACTTACTAGCATTAGCATGTTCTGTTTAGGCTCGATTCGCTGAAATGTTTCTCGTGGTTGCTTTGAAGTCTTTGCAGAAAGCTACAGAATGTTATTGCTTTAATATTAACAGTCACATTTGTGCTAGCCATGTTACAGAGCTGTATCACAGTTTATGTGTTCAGTATGAATGCAGAAATGAATTTTTGTATAAAATGCGAATAGAATGTGGTGACAGTTATACATGATAGTTTATAGTGAGAAAAATCGGATGCGAGGATCAAGGGGTTCAATTCAGAAAACAAGTTAATCGCACTAATATAAGTGAACTCTATTGGAAATATCCTATATACTCACAAGTGCAAAACCTTTAAGTTCAGGTTCAACCTGCACTCCCTGAACAGCTTCTTATGACTGGAACACCTGATTCTAATTTTATGGAATTGAAAATTTAAATATGCAACATACAATAATGAAATGTTCATATGACGTACTTGTACATCAACCGGAGGCTAAAATACGACAATAAATGTGTTCATGATACTGTTAGAAATACAAAATAGAGCCAATCTAAAAAATTACACAATTAAAAACACAATCATAAAAATATATAAAATTGTCCTATTTTTATATACAATTCTGTAGAACCGCACAAAATAAACGAGTGTCTTATTGCGTGCAAAACAAAGTGCCTTTACGAAGACGTGCAAGGTCCGCTAATCCAGGCTCGATCCAGACTCCAGATCATTCACTAAGAACGGCTCTTTCTCCCGGAGGATTTTACAGAATTCTTCTTTCACAGCTCTTCCACCCGTGTCGAGAGATCTGTACAGGAGCCTCATTTGCTTATAAGATGTTGATTCCTCTTTAATGTTATAGTACATTTCATCACGAATCATGTTCTTGCTTTTTAAACAGTCTGCTATCTCCATTACAGAAGAAACTCTCTGAATGAGCGTTTCTCTGTGTTTGTCCACAAACTCAGCACCTAAAATGCAGATGATAATCGAATGATTGTAAACATTAAACATTTAGACAGTGTACACAGCAACTGGATTAGATATGTAGCAGTATTTCATAGAAATATTTTAATATTTAAAACACCAAAAACGAATATATTTGCCATATAGTCTAACGTGAAATGTGCAATCTAATGTGAAACTTCCACCGAGTTCAATGTTTCAGACAGCCTTACCTGTTCTATCCATTCTGGCTCTCTCTGTACCTGATGCGACAAGACAGAAAACTAGACTTGATCATCTCATTAATATACAGCCCGAGCTACAGTTCCTGAAAACGAGCCGAAACCATTCGTTCATATTCAGTAACCAGTAGGGGTGTTTCACTCTGTGTTTCACACCTGACCTAGCTGCTACTATACCCTATGTTTACACTAGCAAGCAAGAAAGTGACACTCAACCACTGATTTCTTCAATTTCCCCACTCACAGCTTTAGTTCCTACCTGCAATTACTTCCTAAAAATCTTATCCTTGTACTGCTGATAGAGACGACATCTGTATAAGTGTACAGAGTTAGTCCATAGCATGTACCATGTAAATCAAACTTAACTTCTATTTACAATGAACTGGTGTGTATAAATTATATAGTGGGCTGTAGGCTATACATTATTGTTACTACCATATCTTATGCAAGATTAAATAATAAATACAAAAATAAATAAATAAATAAAAACTGGACAGGCCACACCACAAGTGACAATAGCACCCACTACAAGCCCACAAGAGACTACAAACTACAACAGACACACTGCATTTTGTTGTTCTGGATCCACTGTGACCCTGAATTAGGATAAAAGGGTCCTAAAGATACACAGATGGATGGATGAATGAATAAATGACAGGATTAGCCCTGCCAACCCATTAATACCAGCCGCTCCTAAACATGTGCACCCTCATTTTTACATTTGCTCACCTGTAAGCAAGACCATACGAGGCTTCCACACCACCTGGCACGTTTCATCCAAAAGACTTAATGTGACTTTATTCACCTCAGTATTAAAGAGCACTTCAAATGTAGGGTGAAAGTTGGGGCCGTAGTCACAATCAAACGTCTCATCCTAAGGAAACAAGTGATGGACTGAATATTCCAGATAGTCAAGCGTGTTTCTTCAAAAATGACAAAGCTGACCATGAGCCTTTTTAAAAATAATAATAATAATAATAATAATAATGATATGAGCTGTTATATTTACCTCTGGTTGGGATACATAATCACAGTCAGTAGTTTTACAGCATGGTCTGTATATTTTACCAGGTGTCAGCTGACATTTGGAGCTTGTCAAAATGTATGTGTGGGTGTCATGTCTTTTCTGTACCTTTAAGGCCCAAAAAAAAGTACTATATTTTAACAAAAATATTCAAAAAATGACAATTTTGGTCACGAAGATGTGGCTAACAATAGAGTACCTTTTTCACTGCACATAAGCACAGCATCAGGAATAAACAACACTGACTTATAATGTTCAACAGAAAAAATATTACTTAAAGCAGATTACCTCATCAACGGGGACGTTCCCTGGTAACAGATGGATGTGCAGTTTCCTCATCCTATTATTATAGAACAGGAGAACTTGGGCTCTGATGGGATACGCTGGGAATAGCAGTGATTTTAACAGACCAAAAAGGGAGAGACGTTGAATGTCTATGATCACGTGTGTGTCTGTTACTTTCAGCGGCTGAATGATCTCCACATTTCCACCGGTCATGTGTGCCACAGTCAGTTTAACCACATCTTTACCTGTAACATATAAACAACCAGAACAAGCCATAGATTATATTAACAAACACAGATATTTATCCCACAATGACAATATACTGCAAAACTCTACATCAACTATTCTACTGTAACATTATTATACTCATCAGGAAAACCTTTGTACTATTTTTTTTTTTTAAATAGTATAATCATTTTGTGAAATGTTTTAAATACTTTGAGATACCAGGTCATACATTCGCAACCTTGGATTGTTCTTGGGGACGTTCTGATTTTTGGTGTATAACAATAGCAATTCTTTGGGCCCTTAAATGGGGTTCACTGCCCAAAAAACAAAGATTGACTGGAACCCCTGTACCAAGGCTTGAGTTCAGTACACTTTGACTGATTCTTACTTATGGAAAGAAAACGTTAGAAGACAGTCAAAGTTCAACTTACGGATCTCGCAGTGCGGAAGGTGGAGGTGACGGATGGAATCTTCCCAGCAGTCAATACTGTACAGAGGTCCTGCAAACTCCATTTGGTGTAATCCACCAAAGAAACGGTGGTCCCAGGACACTATTCTGTACAGCACGCTCCCTTGTTCTTCCAGCTTAAACACAAGGTCAGTGGATTTGCACATAAACTCACCAGCAGGAAGGCAGAGAATCCTGAAGAACAGAAAACCCAGGTGAGAAACATGTCAGCTTTAATAATTCAGCAGTCAGGATTTAGTTTGAATGTAGAAATGGACAAATCATAAATTTACTTGGCTTTGGTTGAAAATCTATTTAAAATGTTATAGCTAACATAATAAGTTTGTTAATTAATTGCATTAATAAATAATAGTTAATAATTAATAAGTTAGTTAATTGCATTAATACAGACAAAAGAAAATCCACAGCTGTACGATTTTTACACTTCAGTTCTTTCAAGTTTTTGATATAGCACATCATGTTTGTGCCCTAAACAAAAAGTGAGCAAATTTTAAGTTTAAACACCAAATGAAAACTTGTTTTGTGAAAGTCAATAAGAAGTGTATTCATGTGTATTTACCGGTTTTCCTCAGAACGGCTTTTAACTAATTTACGAATCAATAGTTCAGTGTCGGCTGAGTCCTGTAAACAAAATAGGAGACCAGGCATTTTCATTGGGTGAGCACATTTATCTGATCAGTCAAACATGTGAAAACATTAAATACATTTTTTCCCCTCAAAGATATGACAAAGGCATTGTTTCAAGGAAAAATGTAAATAGTGAAGTTAAAGCCCATTTATGTAAATTTGACTTAAAACATACATTTTGTTAATACTTTTTATTTCAACAAACACGTAAATAGTTTTATTTTGGAATTTATTCACCTTGTGGGAACACTGGGTGAAAAACATACATTCACAATTAAGGGCAATAAAACACATCCAATCCACCTACTGACATGTTTTTGAGAGGTGGGAGGACTCCGGAGGAGACCCTGATTGACAGCGGTGAAATAGTTGAGCTCAGGATTAAACCCACTCGCCCACTGTAACCTGGCTAAAACACATTAATACAAATACATAGTTATTTTTCCAGAGAGAATACATTTCAGTTTGCACAGTATTCTTTGTGCCATGCTGTTTAATACCCAGCATATAACAGTTCTAACACGGTTAACTGATCACAGTCATAATGAGTGAGCTTTGATTTCTCTAGTGAATCAATTAGAGTGAATCAATCAGAGTGAATCCCTAATGATTCACTCTGAACATTTTTTAATACTGCGTATTTAACGCTAATATATAAATACTTATACTGTATTCTTAGAGCGTGGGGATTATTCAAGTTGTAACAAAGCACAGTCATAGCGTTTGTTTACAACTCTTGTGTGTAACCATTATTTATACATTTCTTTTTGTTGATCGTTTGACCTAGCCTTTCCCACGACAATGCCCTTTATTCCTCACATACTTTATACTCCCATTCCAGCAAGTACTCTTGCACCTCCAAAGGGAGGCGCACTTCACACTTTGGGAAACACCAGGTAACCAAACACAAGTTAATACTAATCATGCATATATAAAATAAAATGACAGTGGATTACAGATGTATTACAAGTAAAATAAAAAAAAATTTAAAAAGCAAATAACATAACCAAAGTTACATTCAGCATCATATATAAGTTAAATGTAGATGTACTCACGAATGCCAGTGGAACTCTGGAACTGCACAACTGTTGAAAATATGCCCGAAACAGAAATCAGCAAATAAAAGAAAATCAGCATTCATGTGTGAATAAAAACTAAACAAAAAATACAATGCTTCATTCATGAAATAGGATCGGTTTTGACCATGGCATAGTAACTATACATTTTTAGATTTTAAGTTCCTTGTCTACCTGGCTCATAGCCCTTGTTGTGCAAACTATTTTAAACGTAGTTTGTTAACCTACAAATGACTCCAAGCTCACTACATTAAAGCTCTTCTTCAGGAAATGACGCAAACTGCAATATAAACTGCATGTTAAAAGAACTGTGTACACTGTCTCTATGTCTAATTTTAAGTGACAAAGCTTTAGTTAACTATAGCAAAAACTACATGGAAAAGTAGCTGAACGAATGTGGATATAAATAGTGTAGAAACACCTGTTAAAATCGCAGGGTTTTGAAATTAAAACAAAAGACGAATCCAAGATCTTGTCAAATAGTTTTTCTCCTTTTATGAGATATGGTAACTAACAAAATTCTAATTCAAGCGGAAAAAAATAAAAGCGATTTTTTAAAAGAGGAAACCAGCAGTTTTAGAAATACACTAAGCATCCCACCAACCATGCCATGTCACTGAGATCACATTGTTCCTCCTTTCTGATGACCCATTTGATGTACACATTAACTGAAGCTCTTGACCTCTTCACATTCACACACTCATTCACATCTAGGGTCATTTTTGTGTAGGCAATCCATCTACCCTGATAATTCACAGACATGGGAGGAAACACTATAAGTTGGTGCAATGACTTACCCTGTACCTCAGGCAAGGGACGCCTGAAATATATAGTTGGTGCCTCTTTTCCTGATCTCCTCCTCCATGCTTCAAAGTTCATGTCCCGAAAACAGTCCCCATTTACTGACACCATCTCCTCGATCTTCTCTAGCAATTCCCTGACCTGGGTGTTATCACGTCTGTTTTTATTATTAAAAACATGATATCTGTTTCCACATTTCTCAACCAGCCACTGCAGAGCTGTTCCTTCACTCTCAATGTGTCTTTCTATGGTTGTGTCTCCCAGAAAGTCCCCATATGTAAAGAGGATTATAATGTGGCTCCAGACTCTCTCACCGAGAAGATCCAGGTATCTGACTAATGCTTTTCTTTGTTTTTCCCTAAATTTGAAGTCCAAGCACATGACCAGCAGTACAGCATGTGGACCTGGAGGACACATGGAGACACTGAGCTCAAACTCCTCTTTAAGTGACTCAGTGGAGTAGCTTCTCAAAAACCCTGGAGCTTCAATCACAGTGATCATCCTTCCTGCTACTTTTCCCTGTCTCTTCACACACTTGTCACGTTGGTTGAACTCAAATGTATCATTGCCCAGGATGGTGTTTCCTGATGAACTTTTCCCAGCATTCCTGTAGCCCAGCAGCACGATCCTCACTTCAGATAGATGGTCTATAGCAACTGCAGGACAAGGAGAAAAACACAGACATTACGTTACTCTACTGGTCCCTGAAATAATTTGTAACTGCAAGTATAATTTTTAAAATAACAATGTATGTCTCTAATGCAGAAAATCACTAACAGATAAGATTCATTATTTTCCCAGAACTTACACCAGTGTTTCCTAAAGAATTTTCTCTGATTTGACACCTTCATCCTCCTCTCCTTTGATCTGTCTTCCTCTGCAGTCTTCCTCTCTTTCACTTCTTGTAATATCTTGGTGTCAATTTCCAAATGCCCGCCTCCGTTTCCTGCCACCATCTTCTCTATCTTCTCCAGAAGCTCGGTGACCTGGGTATTATCATTTCTGCTATTATTGTTGAAAACATGATATCTGTTTCCACAGTGTTCAACCAGCCACTGAAGGGCCTTTCCTTTACACTCAATGTACTGCTCTATAGTTTGGTCTCTTATCCAGTCCCCAATGGTAAACAGAACTATACTGTGACTCCAGACTCTTTGGGTAAGAAGCTTCATACATCCTCTCAGTGCGTTTTTTTCACTCTCCCATGATTTGAAGTCCAAACGCATAACCAGCAGAACAGCGTGTGGACCTGGAGGACACATGGACACACTGAGCACAATCTCCTGTTTGAGCGCCTGCGTTACAGATTTATCTCTCTGCCATCCTGGAACTTCAACCACAGTGATCTTCCTCCCTGCAACTTCTCCCTGTCTCTTCACACACTGTGCACTTCCTCGTAAGTCAAACTCCTCGCTGCCCAAGATGGTGTTTCCAGATGAACTTTTCCCTGCAGTCCTACAGCCCAGTAGCACAAGCCTCAGTTCTGAGAGATGGTGTGCATCACCTGCAAATAAAAAAAAATTCCAAAGCATTATTAATATTATTATTACTACTCCTACATTATTACAAAGCAGCTATACATTAATTCAGATATACTGTAGATTTAAATTTAGAACTCCAGTGAGCAAGCTAGGGTGTGGTTGTGTCCAGAAAATTTTACATCTTACAGAGCACAATTCATTCTAATATTAAATTATGGAAAGAATATACAGTCGTGCTTGAAAGTTTGTGAACCCTATAGAATTTTCTATATCTCTGCATAAATATGATCTAGAACGTCATCGGATTTTCACATATGTCCTAAAACTAGACAAAGAGAACCCAATTAAACAAATGAGACAAAAATATTATACTTGGTTATTTATTTAATGAGGAAAATGATCCCATATTACATATCTGTGAGTGGCAAAAGTATTTGAACCTCTAGGATTAGCATCTCATTTCATAAGATGAAATTAGAGTCAGGTGTTTTCAATCAATGGAATGATGATCAGGTGTGAGTGAGCACTCTGTTTTATTTAAAGAACAGGGATCTATCAGAGTCTGATCTTCACAACACATATCTGTGGAAGTGCATCATGTCATGAACAAAGGAGATTTCTGAGGACCTCAGAAAAAGAGTTGTTGATGCTCATGAGGACAGAAAAGGTTATAAAACCATCTCTAAAGAATTTGGATGCCACCAATCCACAGTCGGACAGACTATGTACAAGCGAAGGAAATTCAAGACCCTTGTTACCCTCCCCTGGAGTACAACAAAGATCACTCCAAGAGCAAGATGTGTAATAGTCTTGAATCTGAAGAGAAAGTGGGTCATGCAGCAAGACAACGAGCCTAAACACACAAGTCGTTCTACCAAAGAACGGTTAAAGAAGAAAGTTAATGTTTTGGAATGGTCAAGTCAAAGTCCTGACCTTAATCCAATAGAAATGTTGTAGAAGAACCTGAAGCAAGCAGTTCATGTGAGGAAACACACCAACATCCCAGAGTTGAAGCTGTTCTGTACTGAGGAACTGGCTAAAGTTCCTCCGAGCCGATGTGCAGGACTGATCAACAGTTACCCCAAACGTTTATCTGCAGTTATTGCTGCACAAGAGGCTCACACCACATACTGAAAACAAAGGTTCTCATACTTTTTCCGCTCAGATATGTAATATTGCATCATTTCCCTCATAAATAAATGATCAAGCATAACATTTTTGCCTCATTTGTTTAATTGGGTTCTCTTTATCTACTTTTAAGAAATATGGAAAATTCTGAAGGGTTCACAAACTTTCAAGCACCACTGTAGAACAACTATGATTCTGCCTGGAGGAGACCATCCATAAAAGTCACTGCTCAGGTAAAGAGGGTAAACATTCCAAAAGGCATGTTGGAGATTTAGCAAATGTGCAGTAAAACGTGCACTGGTGGAACCCCAGCACTGCTCTTCATCCTGAGAATACCATCCCCACCATGAAACATGGTGATAGTAGCATCATGTCAGAATGCTTTTCGTCATCAGGGACTGGGAAACTGGTCATGTTTGACGGCAAGATGGATGGAGCCAAAAACAGGGCAATCCTAGAAGAAAACCTGTTAGGGACTACGACCCTAAGCCAAAGCCACACCAGAACAGTTCAAAACAATAAACCTAAATGTGTTTGATTCAACTTTGAGTCACAATAAAAAAAAATTAAAGCATATATTTAGACTAATGCAGTCAAACTGTTTACCTAATTCATTTTCATAATCTTGCAGTTAGGTCAAAAAGTCGACAGACATAAAAAGAAAATTCAAACAGCACACAGTGAGTTGAAAGGATACAGGATGAGTCCTGATATGAGCGTAAGGACTGTCTTCATGATTACAGCAGCAATTCTTAGGATGTGCAAGACTCTATGATAAACACCTGACATTTGTCTAGTGAAAACAACTGAAATGACTAATTACAGATGAACCACAATCTAAAAACTCACCAGATCTGTAACTGATGTTACTCCAAGCCATCTCTGACTAGTTCTCTATCTCTTTCACATCTGCAATAAAACAAACAAACAAACAAACATCTGTTTTCATCTTTAAACCACTGCTCATATTGGAATCCCGCCCAAAAAACTCCCATATGCATATTATTATATTCTGAATATTTTTATTTTAGTACAGAGTAATGCTGTAGAGATGGCAAAACCAGGATAAATCAGAACACGCTCCAGAAGACTTGGTTACAAGACTCAGAATCTAAGGAATGAGACAGTTGAAGCAGTGGAAGCTTAAAGTTGTTCGATTTTTGAAGACGCTGTACAGAGAGGAACACATCAGAAAAAAAGACCAGCACTAACAAATGTAAACAGTGTGAACAGACATGGCTGACACAGCTGATGTCAGCTGGCCCAGATGGTCTACCAGTATGAACAACGTGGCCTGTGTTTTAGCAGTTGTTGGACTTTCAGGCCCAGCTCGATGTTTCAGCAGGTTTTCAGCAGGTAAGGGCCAAATACAAATACATTTCTTCAAAATACTGTATGTGTCCAGGTCAAAAATACTGAAGGCACAAAAGAGACACACTTCATGGTACAACCCGAGCAACAAGGAAAAGTATAGCTAGTACCATAGTAACACACCTGGTGGCAGGTCATTTTTATTAGCAGTCCTTACATGGAGCTACAAAGTTTAAGTTCTACAGCAGCCAAAACACCAAAAGTGAAATTTAAAATGAAATTTAAAAAAAAAAAAACATTGACATTAGACATGCAGTTCAGACGAAGGAGAATACTTCTGATGTAAAGTAGATGGTGTAAATTAAATGAAAGGCTTTGATTTGAACAAAAGCTGAATTTGTTATAAAATGAGCAGAGATCATGGACAACTGATTCCTACCTGAATGTCGGTGTTCAGGAAGTGAGAGATACTTCTGTTCAGTTTCGGTTTAAGAACATGTACAGCACGCTTCATAATGATAATTAACTACCAGCTAATTATCTTTTGATCAATCCAAAAAAAGAAAGGAAAAAAAAGGAAACTATCTGTGTCTATGTGAACGTTGCGTGTCTGTAACACGTAAACATTTAAAGTTCTGTAAATGCTGTGCGCGCGATAGTGAAAGGTTTTTCCCGGTCAGTGCGCATGTGCGAAATTAGGTCCGTTTTCATCTGCTGCGGCGCATGAACGCTCTATCAGCACGTGCGTAAGCAGGGCTCTCTGTGATGGTGCCCTAGATTTTAGATTGCTGGGCCCCGCCCCCATCACCATCGCCACAAAAATAAATAAATAGATAAATAAATAAATGTAAAACATTTTAACAAATAAAACGAATTGACTGTTGCATAACATATATAGTGATAAACATTAACATGAAGTAAATAACGTGATAATAAATAACAAATCTGAGTAGCAAACTTGTTTAAAATGACCTTCTGATTGTTTTGGGTTTTTTTAAATAAAAGAAAAAAAATCACACAAGAATTAAACACAACATCAACGGCCAAAAAGGTGCAATAAACTATAGATTCATGATACATTCCAGTGCAATACTTGTGATTTGAGAATTGTTTCAAAACTGTACATGCCTGGACTTCTTTACAGCAAAGTCGTCAATGATTGCATCAAGATTTCGAGCCAGTCCAGAAGAGTCCTGAACTGCTGCTCTCCGTTCTGGAGGGACTTCGTCCATGCCAAGCTCGTCAGTACGATGACATCATTTTCTTATTTTTTTGAGGTCGTAGATTTGTTTCACATTCTCTATCCTATATTGCAATTGCTTGACTAGAGAGTGACACCCTGACCCAATCATGTCTTCCTCTATTATGTCTTGCAGAGAATTTTGGAAGAGAATTCTTTTGAACTTTTTCACATAAGCTTTACAAGCCTTACTTTATTTATTTGAAGAATGTATTTTGAGGGCTGTTCTTATAATCAATTCAGAATACGTGCATATGTCCCTGAAAATATTGACATGTTAACAATACTGATTGAACACATGATTATTGAATGCCAGCAAGTGCTAACACGTGGTCTACACTTTATTGCTCATAGGAGATCCACTTTAGGTGAAATGTCCCACCCACCAGCTGAAATTGAAGTTTTGATTGGTTTTTCAACCAATTCAGACCTGTCCGTAATTACCTGAAGTGCTGGGTCACTGTCGCAGTAGTTTGAAAAGTGCCGGGTCAAATGCCAGCTAACCCCCCCCCCCCCCCCCCCCCCCCCCCCCCCGTGGCCCTGGCTTTTATGAATTTGGAAAATTGAGGTCAGAAATATCTAGTCTATTGTCTAATAATAATTTATTTTAGGAGTTTTGCAGGAATGTGTGTGCATATATCCTCTGCTTTAGTGGTATTGTAGGCTGTTTTGGTATTCATGACTTACTGCAGATACCACATTCTAGACCTAGTTGTTCTCTTCATTTCCTTGTGGCTTTCTTCAAGGCTCTCCTCCCAAAAACATACCAGTTGGTGGACTGGCTGCACTAACTTGGCCCTAAGTGTGAATGTGTGTGTGTGTGTGTGTGTGTGTATGTGTGTATATGGTGCCCTGTGATGACCTGGTGTCCCATCCAGGTTGTATTCCTACCTTGAGTCCCGTATTCCCGGGTGTAAGGATGTGTTCTAGCTCCGCTACAACTCTGTTCAGGATAAACAAATGAAAATTGCTTCTATGCAAATTTAACTCTGTTAGGAAGATGACAAACTACAGTACATTTTTTGTGCGTGTTCGTTCCATCATACCACCCCTTCCTATATGGCACATCCCTATGTGTTTCCTTACATAAATGGTGTATAATCTCAGATTGTCACAATATCAGGGTTTTTTATTTTGACACCAGTACCAGGTGTATTATGATTGTCAATACTAAAACGATACTTTTAAATGAGTTATTTAGTTAGATAATGAATTAACTAAGTAGCATTAGTGCTGCATCAATCAGGACTCCATAAGAATGCCATAAGTTCACAAAGGTCATACAAATGGGTGGCACACATTCACAGTCTACCTGCCCTGGATTTAAGAAACCATTCTGTAGATGCCAGTGATAACACAAAGATAAGAGCCATGCTTTTACTTCTGCCATAAGGAGGATTGTTTACTGTAGGGTTCACACTTGAGTACTGATCACCCTTGAGTACAACTTTTTACTTGAAAGAGCCACTTTTCGTAAAGAGTTTCTCATTTCCAGAGTAAATGGCATCTGTGTGTCTCATCTCTATGGTCCTTGGATAAAGAAAGGATAGACCTTTCTTATCATGTTTCTCATAGACTTTTCAAGGTCAAACCAATGAAGACTGTACTGTCAGTGTAGCCAAACAATATACATTCGAACAGTAGCGTTTTCCATAACAATGCGACTGAATCTGTATAGGAAATAAAGATTAATATAAAGAAAACAAAACACTCTGAAAACCACTCAGACAACCTTATTACAAAGTCCAATATTCAGACTACATGTAATTCTACTACAGGTTCATTAACAACACTGCAATGTTTTTTTTTACTGATGAGCCTCTGAAAACAAGTTCTTTATTTCAAAACATAAACAGTAGTTTTGAGGTCAGATATTTTTAAAACAGTAGAATCAACATGTAAAATCTGAAAAGCTTCCAAATGACTGCCAATGTTTAATTAATTATTACCAGGGTAAAGTTTCCCATTGATAAACGAGGCATAAAACATCCATCAAACATACCGTATCTCAGATAACAGACAGATACAATAGCAGTATAGAAGAAGGAAGAAACCCAGAGTTTGATGATTGATCAAATTTGTCTGAATAACATTTGATAAATACAGGTATTCTTTCTGAATTACTTTGAGTATTTTTTTTGTATTACTCCAAACCCATGTAAAAAACTGAAGGGAAAAAAAAACTACTGCTTGCAAAAGTATTCAACCCCCAGGTTCCAGAAGCTCAAGATGAATGCTATTGTTTTACTTAGGACCAAATTCACTTTTAATTGGCCTTCACCTGTGAAATATTAAAACATCTACCATTTTCTGGACAAAAACCACCACAGGTGAACTGTCATCGAGCTGAAGGAAAGGAGTGAAAATGAAGACTAATGAGCATTCTAAGGAAGTTTAATATCATTTAATAGAATTTCCTTACTTAGGAATGAGGTGTAAAATGATATCCAAGAGGACATCCCAGTAAGCACTGTCACGTCAGTAGTTAGGATGCAGCATCACACCAACCAAGCACTACCAGGACAAGGCCTTCCCTCAAAACCCAGTGCAAACCCAAGACAGAGACTGTTGAGCTCTTAACTGTTGTTAAGAGCTCTGTATGTATTTTCGAGGACTGTATGGGAGGTTGGCTAGAAAGAAACCATTGCTCAAGAAAAGCCATATGAAGGCACAAGAGTGATCCAGTGAAGATGTGGTTTTTTGGTGTGATGAGATCATGATTGAGCTGGTGTATTTGGGGAAGTTTCAAAGCACGGTGTGGTGTAAACCTAACACAGGTCATACCTCAGTTAAAACCATCCCTAACAGTGAACAATGGTGGTGGCAGCATCATGCCCTGGGGATGCTTTTCATCCTCAGAATCGGGGCTTCTTATCAGAAATCAGAGAACAGACGGAGCAAAATATAAGGTGGTAGTACAAGAAATCCTGCTTCAGTTTGCTAACCCCCCCCCCCCCCCCCAAAAAAAACCCCTCAAGCTTGGGAGAAACATTCACTTTCAATAGGACAACTTTCCCAAACACAAGGCCAATACGCAATAAGCAATCCAGATCTGAATCTCACTGTGAATCTGTGGCACTGCTTGAAAATTGAAGAATGGGTAAAAATGACTCCCAAACAGTGTGCAAAGTTGAAAGGAAAGTACTAGCCTGAAAGGACTGAATACTTATGCAAGCAAGATTTTTTATTCATTTTTTTTTCTTTTTTTTTTTAGATCAGTGACAAATAATGATCATTTAGTTGAAAATGTACTTGAAGAGCATAATGGTTTGCAATAACAATGCTGTCTGGTGTGCTATCTGTGTGAGTGTCATTTGTAATCCAAATGAATCTGATGACTTTGAAGGAGGATGAATACTTGAAGGCACTGTAATTGGTTGAAATATTTACTTTGATATAATGTTTACAATAACACAACTGAAAAATGCAAGCATACGTGCTCTCCATTAAGTGTTAACTAAACCTGAACTGCTCTGAACTCCAGTTCCTCGACCAAGAAGGGCTGCTTCTTTTTAAGAATTTGATAGAATTCAGCTTTCACTTTTCTTCCTCCTGATTCCAGATGTTTGTACAGTTCTCTCATTTTCTCTTGAGGTGTTGACTGTACCTCAATGTAACTGTACATTTCCTTAGTGATCATTTCCTTGCTTCTTAGACTGTCCGCGATCTCCATGATTGAAGTAACTCTCTGAATGAGCGTTTCTCTGTGCTGATCCACGAAGTCAGCACCTAAAATGCAGACAGTAATCAAATGATTGTGAACATTAAAGAGACTTTGTAAGTGTTACACATCACACTTCCAATGCATCAGGATATTGGATTGGTGAAAAATCAGCATCACCCATGGAGAACTAATTTCATTTACAACATTTACAGGAAGTTGTCAGAGTTGTAGTAATATTTTATAGAAATATTTCAATGTTTAAATTTGAATGGACTTGTAGGACAGTCTGTTGTGTAAGTCTATCTGGAGTCTCTTGCTTCCAAGAAGTAAACAAAGTCAGACTTACCTGTTACATCTGTTTTGGGTGACGTTGCCTCTGTACCTAATGTGACAAGACAGGAAATAAGGCTTGATATGACTTCATGTAAAATTTTTTACAGATTTAGTTATAGTTACGAGCCTCACAGTGGTGTTGGTGTTACCGTGCACATGCCACCAGACACAAACACTAAGGAAGCGCTTGGGACATTTTACTCACAAGTCCGTGTAAATTACAGACTGCACAACCAGATGGTCTCTTCGTCAATGCTGGGGACTTTAATCAAGCTAACCTCAAATTAGTCCTGTCTATATTGCACTGAAATGTCTAGTTTGCAAACAGAGGAAAAACCACATTGGTCCAGGCATTCACAAATGTACTTGAAGCCTACAAAGCCGAACCCCACCCCCGCCTCAGACGATACATATTCAGTGGCTAAATCCAGCCAACAGACCACTGCTCAAATGAAAGAGGCCAGTTCTCAAGCAACTAAGAATATGACCAAAGGGTGTCACTTCAGCTCTATTAGACTGCGTTAACTGTACAATCTGGTCTATGTTTAGAGAAGCAGGGTTAGGGTGACGATGATTTCACCACTGATATGGAGAAGTGCACATCATCTGTTACAGGCTACATTAGCAAGTGTAAAGAAGCTGTCACTGATTCCAAGAACATCAGGGTTAACAAGAAGTGTGGTTTTTGTTTCAACCTTGTGATGTTGCCTTCAGATCAGGTGACATGATAGCACTCAGCATATGCTGCAGCAGTGAAGCATCCCTACCGAATGTGCTGAGTGACTTCTACACTTGGTTTGAAGCACAGAACGACATTCCTATGAGAAAGTCCACACTTCCACCAGTCAACCATGTGCTCTGTCTGTTTAAAGTGGATGTAAGGAGAACTCTATCTAGGGTTAATCCACAGACAGCCAGACAGGACCTGTTCTGTATGACTGAGGCCTTCATGGTGACTCATATCAACCTAGCAGGCCATACTAACTTCATGGAACTGCCTAATTGGCAATACAACATCTGCTTGGCTTGCCAATTCAAATGTTCAAGAAGGCAAGACCCTTACTGCTTATCAGGAGTTGCACTAGGCTAGGCTGGATTAGCTCTGTCTGTCAATTGACCATCAGGCCTGGTAACATCAATACCCCATGATGTTAGCTGTGGCAGGTTGCCATACTCGACTGGAAGTAGGTGAACTATTCAAGACAGATTAAAGAGGCCATGAGTATCCTCAAGGCAAAGACTTCACATGTAGAAGTAGATGGTCGAAGGTCAAACTACTACTGTCCTGATCAAATTTAAGCAAGTGTGACCTGTCTACTCTCCACTGGGAGATGATAAGACATGTGTCTTGCAACCTATGGCCTATAGCTTCCTGTGGACGTCAGATAGTCAGGGTCAAGTTCACTTTAGTGTACTTGGTGTCCTATTCCAGAGTTGCCATTAAGTGTCTGCACTCAATGCCTTGGCTAGATTCCAAGACACTTAACAATGTTAACTTGATTTAAGTTTGTATCTTGTTGATTTAAGGCATTTTTTGACACTTAAATGTCAGAAATACAGGATCTCAACAAAAGTCATACTTGTTATATCAACTCAGTAACCCTGCTGGTGAAATCACATGATAAGAAGCTCCTGGAACTTGCAGAAACAAACAAATGGATCCAAGGGTCTCCCTTCCTGCTGCAAAACCCCAGTGAAAGACTTAAAATTGTCCGACCTGTTAAGTGGAACATCTGTGACATTACTAGTGCTGCCGTAAACCAGCCAGATCCCAAGATGACCATAGGTGCGGAATATGTTCAGGAAGAAGCACCCTAAATTGCCCTCACAGAGGTGGAGGTGATTCAAAGCCATTGGGCTATGTATCTTCTTAGGATTCTGAACCAGTGACTCCAAATGTTCTTCTGATGGGGTAGCCAGAGGGATCCTTACTTCGTATTGTGTACCCAAGGAGGAGCTCCTGAGTGGCTGCTGATGCAGATACTTGCAAGTGTTGGCAGGCCACTTTTGATATTGCTTAATCTGGCTCAACTTACATGCCAGAAGTGATAAGCTACACTAGCTATCACAAAAGAGTCTTTGGTGATGATTGTGGAGCCCCAGATGCCTGTGGCCCTTTGACCACTGGGAAAGTTCATCCAAGTCCACCCACAGTTCAAATAGTTATGTCAGGGCAGCTGACATGAGGGTGAAGGAGAGAACGTAGACCCGACTGAATGTCGGGCTTGTGGTTCTTCAAATCAGTGAAGAGAAAAGTTCTCATTCAGTAATTACGTTCTGTACATTGGTGGCACTTGGTTGAAGATAGGACTGCAGGCTTTGGTACAGATTCAGGGATATTTAAAAAATCAATAATGGGAGAATACTAAATGAAATCACACAAGCAGCAAAGAAACAGGACTAAGACTAAGATCCAGCCTTGATACAAATTTATGAGTTCCAACTATTAAGTAATGGTTGATTTTCTTGCTTTTGTCCATGAGGATAAATAGATAAATATAGCCAGTCCACCTACCGAGATGTTTTTGGAAGGTGGGAGGTGACTGCGGAACCTTTGCCTTTCTCTCCAATAATGTCTCTTCCTCTGGTCTCATCTTTTGTAATATATTTGAGTCTTGGTGAAAAAAGAGACAAGTTGTTGTCATAATTAAGATCATTGAAAATGACTATTCTACGGAAAACAGAAGATTGACTGATTTACAAAATAACTCACACACATGTTCGTTGAACACTTTTAACATCCTCTCCATCAGTCTCTCATCCTCTACTTCCTTCGACTCTTCTACTCGTCGTAATGTCTTCGGGACCTTTTCGAAATGATAGCATCCTTTTTCTGCAATCATCTGTATCTTCAGCAGCAGCTCAGGGACCTGATCATTATCGTGTGCCTGTCTATTGTTAAAGACATGATATCTGTTTCCACATTTCTCAACCAGCCACCGTAGAGCCTCCCCTTCACTCTCAATGTGTCTCTCTATTGTTGTGTTTCCTAGAGAGTCCCCAAAGGTAAACAGAACTATGGTCTGACTCCAGATTTTGTCACCAAGAAGCTTCATGTATCCTGCTAATATTGTTCTGTCTTTCTCTGTGAATATCCTGTCCCCATTTACCACCAGCAGTACAGCACGTGGTCCTGGAGGACACCCGGACACACTGAGGACAATCTCCTGTTTAAGCATCTCAGTGCTCTCCTCGGCAGGTCTATCAGGCCACCATCCTGGAGCTTCAACTACAGTGAGATTCATCCCTGATACATTTCCCTGTCTCTTGACACAAGTTTTACTTTTACTGTTAAACTCAGATTTATCGTTCCCAAGGATTGTGTTTCCTGTTGAACTTTTCCCAGAATTCCTGCAGCCCAGCAGTACAATGCTCAGCTCTGAGAAACGGTGTAGGCTACCTGCAGGACACAAATATTCTGATTATGACCTGAAAAGAAACTCTTTGTTCTCATAGTTAGGATAATCAGGAACAAATACTCTCCCGAAAACAGAACACTGAATTCACAAAATGACTTACGCATTTGTGAGTGAATGAATTCTCTGTGCTTTGACACCCAACGCATCCTCTCCATTGACCTGTCTATCTCTTCTTTCCTCCTCTCTATTAATAGTGATAGATTTGTGTCGATTTCCAAATGGCAGTCTTTGTTTCCTGCCACTATCTCCTCTATCTTTTCCAGCAGCTCTTTGACCTGAATATCATCATCCCTCTTTTGAATATTAAAAACATGATATCTGTTTTGACATTTCTCAACCAGCCACTGGAGATCCTCCCCTTCACTCTCGATGTGTCTCTCTATGGTTGTGTTTCCCAGAGTGTCCATAAAGGTGAACAGAACTATAGTGTGATTCCAGACTTTGTCACCGAGAAGCATCAGGTATCCTTCTAATATTTCTCTGTCGTTCTTTCTGAACATCCTGTCCCCATTTACCACCGCCAGTACAGCATGTGGTCCTGGAGGACACTCGGACACACTGAGGACAATCTCCTGTTTAAGCATCTCAGTGCTCTCCTCGACAGGTCTATCAGGCCACCATCCTGGAGCTTCAACCACAGTGATCTTCCTATCTGCTACATTTCCCTCTCTCATTACAGATTCCACAGCTCTGTTTAATTGAAATGCTTCTCCGCGTAGGATGATGTTTCCTGCTGAACTTTTCCCAGCATTCCTGCAGCCCAGCAGCAAAATATTCACCTCTGGAAAATGGTTTGTCGGACCTGCGGTATACAAACAAGACTCTTTGTTGTGATAATTTGTATAATCTAGAAAAACTATTCTACTGTAAACAGAACACTTACTGCATTTATTAAATGACTTACACATGTGCTTTCTAATTTCTTCTCTCTGCTTTGACACCTTCCTTCTTCTCTCCATTGATCTCCCTTCCTCTACTCTCCTTTTCTCTTCCAATTCTTGTAAAATCTTTGTGTCAGTTTCAAAATGGTGACCCCTGTTTCTGTCCACCATCTCCTCTATCTTCTCTAGAAGATCTGTAACCTGCATATGATTCCCATTATCATTCATGAAAACGTGATACCTGTTGCCACATTTCTCTACCAGCCATTTGAGGGCATTCCCTTCATTTTCAATGTGTTTTTCAATGGTGATGTTTTCCAGCGAGTCTCCAAACGTGAACAGAACTATGGTGTGAGTCCAGACCTGGTCACCAAAAAGATTCATGTGTCCTTCTAATATCTGTCTATCAATATCTTGAAAATTAATGTCCAAACCTACGACCAGCAGCACAGCATGAGGTCCTGGAGGACACATGGATACACTGAGGACAATCTCCTCTTTAAGTAAATTGGTGCTCTCTTCTACAAGTCTATCATTCAACCATCCTGGAGCTTCAACCAGAGTGATGTTTGCAGTTCTACTGAAGCCAAATCTTTTTCTGCCCAATATGGTGTTTCCTGCTGAACTCTTTCCCGACTTCACATTTCCCACAAGCAAAATTCTCAGCTCTGAGAGATGTTGGTCTGATCCTGCAACAAAAAATAATGTTAACTTCCACAAAAAATCTATTTGTCATTTTGGCTTTGTCACAAACATTTTCTGAAACAAATAATAAGGAACATTTACATTTACGGCATTTTAAGAGCAGACGTCCTAATCCAGAGCGACTAACAGAAGTACTTTGAAGTCTCTATCAATAAATACATCCCGATACTAATTCACTAGGTCACAGACTAAGAATACCATCAGTCTTAAAACTCTGTTGGGAGGTAATATAGTAAGAAAAACACAAACAATACAAAATTTATTTGTATTTTTAAAATGAAAAGTACTCATTTAAGTACTTTAGGAATAGGTAGGTCTCTAGACGTCATTTGAAGACCACCAGTGATTTGGCTGTTCAGACATCTAGGGTAAGTTCTTTCCACCACCTAGGTGCCAGGTCGAATGGTGCTCAGAGGTCGAATGGTGCTCAGAGGAAGACTTGCTAGGAGTGAGTTGCAGTAGTCCCGTCTCGAAATGACAAGAGACTGAACCAGCACCTGAGCGGCCTGTGCGGTTAGAAATGGACGAATCCTTCTGATGTTATAAAGGAGAAATCGTCATGAGCGTGTCAGATTAGCAATGTGAGAGGAAAAGGACAGTTGATTGTCCAAGGTTGCATGCAGTAACTGAAAGTGGGATCAGAGAGTTGTCCATGAAGATCACAAGATCCTGACATGATGATGAATCACCTGGGATGAAGAGCAGATCTGTTTTGCTGGGATTAAGTTGCAGCTGTTGAGCTGCCACCCATGATGAGATGTCTGCCAGACATGCTGAGATCTGAGCAGAAAGAAGAGGACCAGAGGGAGGGAAGGAGAGGATGAATTGAGTGTCATCTGTATAGCAGAGTTTTGAGAACCCATGTGAGGACATGACCTCAGCAAGAGATTGAGAATAGAGGGTGAACTGAAGAGTGCTGAGTACTGAGCCTTGTGGGACACCAATGGAGAGTCTGCAGGGAACAAATGTGGATCCCCTCAACATCACCTGGTATGAGCGACATTCCAGGTAGGAAGCAAACCACTGCTATGCTGCACCACGAATTCCAAGACTCATGAAGGTGGACAAGAGAGTCTTGTGGTTGACTGTGTCAAATGCTGCTGAAAGGTCGAGGAGGATGAGGACGATGACAGTTTGGCTGATCTAGCAGCATGTAGCTTCTCACTGACAGCCAAAAAGGCAGTCTCTGTGGAATGTGCTGCATTTAAGCCGGACTGGTTAGGATCTTGGAGGTTGTTCCGTGAGAAGTAGAGAGTTGAAGTTGTAGAGTTGTAGACAGTGCGTTCGAGGATTTTAGAAAGAAAGAGAGAAGTGATACCAGTCGGTAGTTGCCGATGTCAGAGAGATCCAGAGTGGGTTTCTTCAGGATGGGAATAACCCTTGCTCTCTCGAATGCAGTTGGTAAATGACCAGATGATATGGAACCATTGAGGATAGTCGTGATGAAGTGGAGGAGGTCTTGTGAGATGGTCTGGAGCATTGCGGAAGGGATTGAATCTAATGGGCAAGTGGCAGGATTGCAGGACAAGATGACCTGCAGGATCTCTTCTGTTGCTAGATTAGAAAAATGTTCCAGTGAAGGAGAAGGGGAATCCTCAGTAGGTCGTGTAGGAGTTATGGTAGAAGTGAAGGTCTGGCAGATTTTTTTTAATCTTCACATCATAAAAGGTACACTACATGGCCAAAAATATGTGGAGACCTGACAGTAACTGTCTGTAAATATGTGGTTATTTCCCAAACTGTTGTCACAAAATTGGAAACACATAATTGTCTAGAATGTCTTTGTATGAGTTAGTATTAAGATTTCCTTTCACTGGAACTAAGAGACCTAGCCTAAATCTGTTCCAGCTTGACAATGCCGTTGTGCACAAACTGAGGTCCACAAACATATGGTTTGCCAAGGTTGATGTGGAAGAAATAGAGTGTCCTACACCGAGCCCAGACCTCAACCCCACCAAACACCTTCGGGAGGAACTGAAACACTTCATGGCGGGCTTTCTTGCCGGACACCACTTACCAACATCTTGTGATTTTTTGGCTGAATGGGAACAAATCCCCACAGTCACTTCTAAAATCTTGTGGAAAGCTTTCTCAGAAGAGAGGAGTCTGTTATAGGAACAACTCAATAATAAAGATGCTGGTTTTAGAATGGGATATTCAATACTCATGTGTCCACATACTTTTGCCCATATAGTATAAATATAACAACTTTGGTAATGACTTTTTGTGACTTCCAACACTGTAATAATATTTAAATGTCCTTTGTTCCACATTGAGAACCCCTGTTAAAGCCAATCAATTTAATTCAGTTCAGTTCAATTTGATTTGTTTTATGCTTTTTCAAATATAGTTTCATATCTCTTAAGTGACATTGCCAATGAAAAACTGCCTGAGACTATATGTTATTATAGCTGTTATTATTGCTGTCCTGACTGAAGAATGTTTGGTATGATCACGTTGTGAGCAAGTCCTGGGATGAAAATATGGATTGTCTCTTTAAGACTACAGCAGTAGTTCTCAGAGACAATAAACACTTGACATTTGTGGATGTAATTGATATGATCGAGTATAGATAACCATGATCTAAAATCTTACCAGATCTGAGGTAAGTGAGTGCCATCTTTAACTGTTCCTCCAGCTCTTTTTCACATCTACAATGCAAGATAAAAACACATTTTGCTAAAGAACATTTCGCAGTGTCATGCTGTACGGACATCAAAACCAGGATAAACCCGGCTAATTAACTAATTAAAAACATGCCACATCTTCAGCTGTACACAATGACAGCAGGACAGGTAGAGCTGGAACAGGAATGAGGAAGACATGAAACAAGAATCTGTGGTATGTAGCAAACTTCAGCAGAATTCAAACTGAAAACAGAGCCAACTTACTATTACTCGGAAACATTCTTTGTTAAATGCAGGTCACCAACCAGTGATTCAGTTTTGTAGTGCCGTGAGAAAAAGCACACAAATAGAATTCATTTATTCATTTACAAAGATTTAAAAGCTACTACCAAGTTATTATTATTATTAACTGCCTAATCATTACTGTAAAATAAAAACTACAGATTAATTTAGGAAGAGGTAGACCACCCTCTGGCCTCTAGGTGGAGTAATAAATTCTAATGCTGCGTGTACATCAACAAGCTACTTGTAGAACCGGTTCCCCTAAATTAAAGATTAAAGATTCATTTACAAGAAACTGCTGAAAGACAAAAACAAAGCACAGACTATAAGATGTCATGCTGCTTATTGCTGTCCTGGTGCTGGTTTACATCAGCAGGTCGCCGTGGATGTGCCGGTTGGCCAGAGGGACGTTGCTGGTAAAAACTAATACACATTATTGGTGCTCAGACTGGCTTTAAAAATACTGCAAAATACTAAATAGTTCTTCCAACTTGCTGGGTTTTTGGGTGCTGGGTCAAACTGAGTTATTAATGAGCAAGCCAGCATACTAACAATAAAGACTTCCACATTTACTTTAACTACAATGAGGATGAAGAAGCTTGAACAAGCTTTATAGATCTAAAGCTTGATCTAAAGTAAAACTCCCCCTAGCCTATATAAAAGCACCATCACAAATAAAACAGTGTTTAGTGTAGAATAACAGAAATAACCTTCAGACTAAGAACACATTACATTTGTGTAAAACGGTAAATGTAAATGAAAGATTTCGATTAAAATATGAAAGATTATTCAAGGTTAAAATATGGAACATATTCCATAAGCAGCAGAAATGATGTCTAGATGATTCCTACCTTACGCTCTCACTGTTGTTGAGGAAATGACATATGAGCAGTTCAACAGTCTGCTTTCTTTGTGCTTTTGCTTTAAGAATTTAAGCCTGTATATAGGTTGACGCCCACAGGAATGTACAGACATTATGCAACCCTAATTAAAGGAACAGTTTTGTTTGACAACATTCGAAAAAGGAGTTATTTATTATCCATGACTTGAACTCTATGTATCTTCTGATCTATTGGGAGTTTGCTTCGGTACCAGCACCTTGTGTTCACTGTGTGCAACAAGTAGAAGAACAAGGATGACCAAAAAAATACCCATAAAAACCTTCAAACTTGTAGAACTACATGAATATTTAAAGTGAAATATGTCATGTTAAAGATAAAGTTTAAAAAGGTTAATTACAGCTAATAAGACAGTGTTAACGTTTCATGAAAATGGCCACCTAAAGGATCCATCATTATAATTCCTTCAGTCCCACCTGAGGGAGCTGCTGTCTGCTCACTCTTCACTGACTAGTAACTGTAGAAGCATCAACCTGAAACACAATACTTATTCATTTCAACATCTTCCTATGAATATTAATAATATTTGATACTTTCACAGACTGGACTTCCAACTAGAAGTTGACAGCAAGACTGGGATTCCATGCGACCCAACAAAAAAAGTTTGAGTGGGTTGGATTGGTGAAACTTTCTGGGGATGCTGGTGGGATTGGTTAAGAGTGTCTGCATTAGTGGGTGTGATTGGTCCAGCGCTCTGTGGCAGTTTACAACAGGAACTTTCTAATCCTGTTATAAGGAGCTATTGATTTGGGTCTATGAATAAGTAGCTATTCATCTGATTTGGGCCACAAAAGCACTGCTCCAGTGGGTTCCCAAAGTATTCAGATTCAAACCCTTCACGTTTTCAACAATTGATTGTATTATTGTATATATAATGAAATTAAAATGGATTTAATGATCATTTTTTAACCTTTAATCTGAATACAATCATCCATAATGACAAAATAAATTGTACACACACAATAAGAACAAAGAACACTGACATTACAAGTGTGTGCATGTGTTAAATGCTACAGCAGTCCTGTACAATCGAGTCCAAGTATTTGGAAAATAATTGTATAATTTTGCCTCTCTACACCACTAAAATGGATCTGAAATGACGTAGTCGAGATGTGATTGGAGTGTGACTTAACTTTAATTCAAGAGTTTTTTATTATTATTATTAAGAACCATTTACATTATAGCTATTTTTTTTTTTTACATAGTCCTTCCATTTTCCAAGTGGACAAATAAACAATCATAAATATTAGGATTATTTTTAATACTTGGATGCAAATACTTTGTAGTCAGTGACTGAGATCTGGATTCCATGGACCTCACAAAATGCTGAGTTTCCTCCCTTGAGATGTTTTGCCAGAACTTTACTGCAGCTACTTGTTTGTATAATAATAATAATAATAATAATAATAATAATAATAATAATAACAACAACAACAACAACAACTTTTACAGTAGCTCTTCATGACCCTGTCGCTGGTTCACCGGTTGTCCTTCCTTGGACCACTTTTGGTAGGTACTGACCCCTGCATACCGGGAACACCCCACAAGACCTGTGCTTTTATACAGGCTCTGACCCAGATATCACAATCTGGCCCTAGGTCAAAGTCTCTCAGATCCTTACACCCACCCATTTCTCCTGCTTCCAACACATCAACTTCGAGACCTGACTGTTCACCTGCTGCCTAATAAATACCGCCGCCCCCCCCCGGCCGCTAACCACTGGCACTGTAACCAGATAATCAGTGTTATTCACGTCACCTGGTTTGAATGTTATGGCTGATCAGTTTATACTGTATATCCAGTGATGTAATCAGATGATGAAAGTGATTTATTTCAGAACAGGAAATAATGTGTGTACGAGTGTGTGTGTGTGAGAGAGATGTAAGCAAGATGAAGACAACAATACAATAGCAGTGTACTCCAGGATTAAGCCTTTAAGATCCTTTATTAATACACTTATGAACAGCAGAACTACATTTACATTTTCAGAACTACACACTAGTCTACATATTAGTATCAATAGTATTATAAGTAGCAGTATAAAAATGAGTATTGTTAGTAGTAGTATTAAGGAATAATCTTAGTAGTACATGCATGTTGTAGAAGTAAAGATGCTATAATTATTTATTTAAAATTAAAAACAACAATAATTATTATTGTTAGTAATAGTAGTAGTATTGATTTTAGTAATAAAATTGTTACCAGTAATTGCCTTAGTTGTATTACAGATCTTTTTATTAGGCAGTGTAGTATTTATAATATTAATATCTGTAGTTGCAGCAGTAGTAGCCATTATAATAGTAGTATTAATACCAGTAGTAACAGCAGTAGCTGTATATAAATAAACTCTCTGTATGATCATTGAAAGCAAAGGCAATGAAACAAATTCATACATCTGTAACTAACTTTGTTTTGTGCACATTAGATTTCAGGAGGTGTTAGTCTCGGTTATTCCACTAGAGGGCAAAATAGAGCTATACACACACACAGGGCCACAAACTCAGATACTGACAATATGCTAATGAAGTGTAATTATTCATTAACAAGCTGAAAATATGAAGCTGTTGCGTGTTTCTCAGAATCAGTAATAAAGTAAATAAAGAGATTTGTTTGTAATTAAAATAAGTTTGACACCCCTGCTCTAAAAATTCAGATACAGCAAATAATAATATACAATATAGTCAACAATAATAATCAAATGTCCATATTAAGTACTTCATCAAACCTCTGGAAATAAAAATACTCGAATAATCACATAATAATCAGAATAAGCACAAATGTACACCTTTTTTATATCACCCAGATGTGGAAATTATTTGAAAATAAGGTTGTAAGATTTACTTTTATATATCATATTCACGATAGCAGTGAGAAATATAAAATATAGCATAATGTGTGTTTATGTCGTTTACACAGCGTGTGAGATTTACTCCATTAAGTGTTGACTAGGCCTGATCTGATTCAGACTTCAAATCGTCTACTAAATAAATGTGCTTCCTTTCAAGGATGTCATAGAATTCTTCTTTCGCAGCTCTTCCCCCCGAGTCGAGACATGCGTACAATGCTCTCATTTTACCCTGAGGTGTTGGCTTTGCCTGAATGTTATTGTACATTTCAGCAGTAATCATGTTCTTGCTCTTTAGACCGTCTGCAACCTCCATTACTGAAGGAACTCTCTGAATGAGCTTTTCTCTGTGTTTGTCCACAAAGACAGCACCTGAAATACAAATGATTCTCGAATGACTGTAAACATTAAACTGTCTAATTGGATGATGAACCTGTAAGTCCCTGTATTTCAAACACACACCGCTAACATTTACAGTAAATCATTCGGTTTGTAGGAATATTTTATATAACGATTAATATAACATTAGGTTTTCCTAGACAAGATTAAATAACCAAAATATTTGCACGTGTCCATGTTAGGAAATAGTTCTGAATACATTTGCAGTACAGTCTAATGCACCTAAAAGTGTATTAGTTCCAGCAGATAATTAATTCAGACAGGCTTACCTGCTGTATCCGTGTTTGTTGAGACTGCCTCTGTATCTGACATGACAAGACAAGACAAGAGAGCAAGACCTGAGACTCAGGACTTTACATAATAAATAAATGCCTAGAGATAAAGTTCATGAAAATAATCAAAAATCATTCGTTCATTAACCTTCAATAACCAATAATAGAAAAAATGTCATTCTCCTGCCTTATTCGACCTCTTATTAAACGTAGAGAGACATTTAAACAGAAACGGTGGGTATAAATCGTACAGTGGGCTGTAGGCTATATATTTTGGTTACTACCATTTCTCATCCAAACTAGAAAATCCTGGACAAGCCACGCCCACAAGAGACAAACGTGCGACAGCGACATGACATCTGCTGCTGTGAATGTAAGGATGGAAGGAGCTACAGTCTGGGCTAGGAAGAAATCAGCCCCAGGGTCACGTCTGTATAGTCTGTGCATTATTCTTATGACCACTGGTGGTGCTGTTGCTTAGTTTCACAACCCGTAATAACAGCAAATTTGGTTGTGTTGCTGGCAAAAATGTCATCAATGCCACCTTCTATTTCTATATTTCTATTATTATATTCTATGGGGTTAACCCATTTACACCGGCCACTCTTGAACGCGTGCACGCTGCACATTTAAAGAATGAACATTTGTTCACCTGTAAGAAGCGGGACATCACGTGGCGTCCACACCTCCTGGCCATTTTCATCCAAAAGACTTAGAGTGATCTTATCAAGCTCGGTATTAAACAACACCTCAAACGTAGGGTGATAGTTGGGGCCGTAGTCAAGATCAAACGTCTCTTTCTAAGGAAACAGGTGACAGATTATTCCAGAAAGTCAACCATGTTTCTTAAAATATGACCAAGTGTTGTTGATGAGCTTCGTGTTGTACTCAAACGAGTCGGTCATTACCTCTGGTTGAGGTACATAATCACGGTCAGTAGTTTTACAGCACGGCCTGTATAGTTTCCCAGGGATCAGCTGACATTTGGAGGTTGTCTCGATGTTCTCGTTGCACTTGCGTTGTTTCTGCACCTTCAAGAGAAACGAAATGAAATGGTGTTTGTGGTGCTCATGTGGATAGCATCAGGAATAACGTAATATGTTAACATTTTCATTAAAGCAGATTACCTCTTTAACTGGCACATTCCCTGGCAACAGATGGATGTTCAGTTTACTCACACTGTGTTTTCCAGTCTTTTTTTTATGGAACAGGAGAACTTGGGCTCTAATGGGATACGCTTGGAATACCAGCGCTTTTAATAAAGCGAACAGGGAGAGACCATGGATGTGAATGATCACATGTGTGTCTGTTACTTTTAGCGGCTGAATGATCTCCACGTTTCCACTAGTTGCGTGCGCCACAGTCAATTTAACCACATTGGTAACTGTAACATAAACAGGCATTTTAGATCATCATCATCATCATCATCATCATAATAATAATAATAATAATAATAATCATGCCCTCACTAATATTGGTACCCTTGTTAAATATGAGCAAAGAAGGCTATGAAAATTGTCTTTACTGTTTAACCTTTTGTTCACAAAAATACTCTGCTCTCGTGGAAATCCAACAATTGCAAACACAAAACACACACACACACACACACAAATATATCTTTGTTAAAATGTTTAGCTTTGTTTCACACCTATGAAAAATATAGTTGAAGTATATTTCCATTGATATTTTAGCTTGTTTAGTACACCTGAGTGATTAGGAACCGGAAATTGTTCAACCATGACTTCCTGTTTCACAGGGGTACAAATATGAGGTAAGACATAGACCAAATTCCCTTAGTCATTCATAACGGGTAAGACCAGAGGAATATAGCTGTGATGTGCGGCAAAATGTTATTGAGCTTCACAAAATGGGAAAGATTTACCAAGGGTGGCAAAAAATTTTTTTTTCACGAGTCAGCTCTGATTTTAATTAATTATTTAATTAAGTAAGTAATCATATATTTAAGTTTAATGGCGATGGTCTAGATGATGTTAAAAATTCTGTCTTCGATGCTTCTGCTCAAGAAAAATCTGCCGGCCTTGGAAGTGTGAACTACACGGCATTTGCGTAATATGTTTAATGAGCCCAGAAAATTGACCCAATTGCAGCTTATTTATTAGTGATTAATAGGTCATCATTTCAATAGGTAATAGGTCTCATGACTGAGATACTACAGCCTAATTAACCTAATTTGCAACTAATTAGGTTAATTGGGAAGAGGTCAGTAACATGATTGGGTATAAAATGAGTATCTTAGAGAGGCAGAGTCTCTCAGAAGTAAAGATGGGATGGAATCTGGATGGAAGCATATGTTGCTCTAAAACCTGTATATACCTTTCAGCCTTGATGGTGCTTGATCAGGCTTTTGTACTGAGTGATGATAAAAGCTGGATGGTCCTTCTCCTCTATAGTTTAGAGGACACGGCGACCATGATTTACAAAAAGAATTTCAAATTTTGATTTGTCTGACCACAGAACAGTTTTCCAGTTTGCCTCAGTCCATTTTAAATGAGCTTTGTCCTAGAGAAGACGGCTGCGTTTCTGGACCATGTTCACATATGGCTTCTTCTTTGCATGATAGAGCTTTAACCAGCATTTGTGGATGTCACGGTGAACTGTGTTCACAGACAATGAGTTCTGGAGGTGTTTCTGAGCCCATGCAGTGATTTCCATTACAGAATCATGCCTGTTTTTAATACATTGCCGCCTGAGGGCCCGAAGATCACGGGCATGCGTTATTGATTTTCACCCTTGTCCCTCGTGCACAGAGATTTCTCCAGATTCTCGGAACCTTTTGATGATGATATATACTGTAGATGATGAGATATTCATAGTCTTCGTAATTTTACGTCGAGGAACATTATTCTGAAATTGTTCCACAAATTGTAGGTGCAGTTTTTCGCAGACTGATCAGTGAACCTCTACCCATCTTTACTTCTGAAAGACTCCGCCTCTCTAAGATACTCTTTTAATCCCCAATCACATTACTGACCTGTTCCCAATCAACCTCCAGCTATTTCTTTTTATTAACACTTACTTTCCCAGCGTTGTGTTGCTCCCGTCCCAACTTTTTTGAGACGTGTTGCGGCCATCGAATTCAAAATCACCTTATTTTTTGATTAAAACGGTACATTTCCACAGATGAAACATTTGATATGTTTTCTATGTTCTATTGTGAATAACATACGGGTTTATGAGATCTGCAAATCATTCCATTCTGTTTTTATTTTATTTAAACTTTTTTGGAATTGGGATTGTATGTACAAGCAAAAAAAAGTTACAAGTTTTAAAAAATGTACTAGATATTGCAGACACTTGTTAAATAAAAACCTCAGAATAAAAAAAAAACAAACAGATTTTCTTAATTTACTTATTACCATGGTAATATGCCTTTATTTCGAGAAACTGCTTAATTTCATTTAAACATTCACACTATTTTCAATTAGCAGAAACAGGCTTCGACAGGAAATGCTCATTTCACTTACTCATTAGGGCAAACACACCAAATTTGCTCATTCTGAAAGATGCACTCTTCCATAGACCCTGTTAATAAATCAGTTCGGATGTTGTTTTCTCAAGTGTTATCACATTTGCACATTTTTACACGTGCAAATCACTGGTAAACCCAGGCCGGAGAGAATTATGTAACGCTAGCTATGCTGGCTCCAGGCTGGTATAAAGAATTTAATATCACGTTTGATGAATGTTGAGAGGATTGTTGAGGGCTGAGAGGAATAGTTCAAATCCAACATTTAGTTGGTTCTACAAGCAGCTATTATTCATCTATATAGTGACACTGTGTATGTTACAAAAATGATTTTTATTACAAATGTGTCTATATGCAATTTATTCTCATTTTATACTTACATCTTTCGATGAGCAAGTCATTTTCAGTCATGTTAAATACAATATTGCAGCATCGCACACAATATTCACCTACACACCTTTTATTAACGGTTAGTGAATGGTCAACATACCGGTCTCACAGTGTGGAAAGTGCAGACGACGGATACAACCTTCAGGGCTGTTGATATTATACAGAGGTCCCGCAGGCTCCTTTTGACCCAATCCATCCAAGCGTCTCCTGTCCCAGGATACTATTCTGTACAGCACTTCCCCTTTACCTTCCGTCTCAAACACAAGTTCAGTCACTCTGCACTTAAACCGACCAGCATGAGGGCAAAGAAACCTGAACAACAGAAAACTCAGGTGAGATTAAGCATGTGTTTGAATGCAGGGATGGACAAATCATAGGGGTTTTTTTTAATTACATGATATTTATTACATAGAAGCTGCTTGACATGCAGTAAATATGAATTTTATTCTATGAGACTGGATGCTAGATACATAAATACACCTTTAAGGCCATAAACATGCGCGATACACATCCGGTAGATACCTATAGTTAAAATAATGGGACGTGAACAAAACCAAAACTAGAAAGATTAAACATAGAACTTTACACCAGCGGAAGCACGATGGGTTCAAACGGGTTTATGGTATATGCCATGATCTATGGGATTGTGCAAGCACTATGGATAAGTGCTGAACTTTATTTATTTTTTGTTTGCTTTTGTTAGGTGTTTCCATGTACACAAGTGGTCCTTATTCTGTGTGAAAAACACAAACAGAATAAACACCAAATAAAAAACTATTATTTTGCAAAACTCAGTAAATCTACTTGTTTGTGGGCTGAAAAAAAAACATAATAGCCGAGACAAAACCTGTGTGTCCTACTGTAGATGCCCAAGCTACTGACGTGACCAACCCTGGAGTGACGGAATTAAATAAGCATGTATGATACCTGTATTTATCTTCGTCCTTATCCTCAGAACACCTTTTAACCAGTTCAGGAGTAAATTCTTGGATGTCTTCTGGGTGCTGAACACTTCGGTTTGAAATTTGTTTCTAAGACAAATGTAAATAGTCAAGTTGGTGTCTCTTTATTTCTGAATTAAGATGCATTTTACACAAGTAGTTTTTTTACATAAATCAAGTAATTGTCCCCAATCAAACCAGTATCTATTTAGATAGTGTTTATTTATTCCTACGGTGGTCACTAAAGTTCTCTAGGTGTGAAGAATAAACAAAACACATTCATTCATTTTCCCTTCCACACACACATCCATATTTAAGGACAATTAGCCACAGCCAGTTGACCTACTGACATGTTTTGGGGAGGTGTGAAGACCCTTGTAGGAACCTTGGGTAGGATGTGTGGGTTGAGGTTTGCCTGCTGACTCCTTTCCTATAAAACACAAAAATATTTTTAGACAGAATTTGAACAGATTATAATATATACTGTTCTAACTGGGCTTGATTAATCACAGTCCTCATGAGCGAGTCTAGTGAATGAGAGTAAATTACTAAAGCATCTTGGAATATTTATACAATGTTGTACAATAATTCTTTATTTTATTATTAAAAAAATGTAACACTTGGCATTATTTCCTTAATTTAGTGCCACACAGGAACAGGGGTAAAACAAGAGATGTTCTAAAAGGTAGCTAAACCAAGAGGAGAATATTTTGTGGCAAGAGGATAAACAAATGTTTATTTACTTATTTATTTATTTTTTTTACAGAGTGTCCTCCTCCTGCTCAACATATTAATGAGTAAATGCAGACGTACTTACCAGGGTTGTTTAGATGTGTAATGGAACCGGGGCTGGAGGGAATAGGGGAACACATCCGAGCAGGCCAACGAACAGGAGGAGAGGTCGAAGCTGCTGAAAAGTAGTACAAAAGTAGGAATGAAAATAGGCACGCAAATTCATAAATCAATAGCCTTACTCTTCTTTTTTTTTTTTTTTTAATATGTGAAGCTCCTCATGGACCTGGCTGGAAGTCAGTGTTGGACAAGCTATTAATTCTTGAATTATTTATTCAACTACATTAAAGCTCTCCATCACTAACTACACTAACAATTACATGCCAAAAGTAGCTAAACTACACACTACTTTCACTAATTGTTTTTGACTTAATAATGAACAACTAATATTAATTTGGACAGTTACTCATGAGGACCGAACGTGGCTCAGCCGTTAAGGCTTTGGGAAACTGATCCGTAGGCCTAAATGCTAGAAGCACCAAATGAGTAATTGCAAATGTTAAACAAAGTGGATCAGGGGGTGTCAATAAATCTATAGGCAGATAACACATCAGCAAACACCACATGAACTCACCTGCAGAATCTTCCACCTTTCTTTCCTTTTCCTTATGTTTCTTTGTCTTTTTCTTTGTCTTATGCTCTGCTTTTGTGTCCATTTCAAAATGGCAGCCTCTATTTCCTGCCACCATCTTCTCTATCTTCTCCAGCAGCTCTGTGACCTGAGAGACATCATCTCTCTTTTCATTGTTAAACACATGATATCTGTTTCCACATTTCTCAGTCAGCCACTGGATGTACTCTTTTCTTCTCTCCATGTATTGCTCGAGGGTTGTGTCTCTCAGAGAGTCCCCAAAGGTGAACAGAACTATGGTATGATTCCAGACATCGTCACCAAGAAGATTCAGATATCCCTCCAACACATTTTTCTCACTCTTCCACGATTTGACGTCTAGACGCAGGACCAGCAGAACAGCGTGGGGACATGTGGATGCACTGAGCACAATCTCCTGTTTAAATGACTCAGTGGAGTTGCTTACAGTTTTATTTCTCTGCCATCCTGGAGCTTCAACCACTGTGATCTTCCTCCCTGCTACTTCTCCGTGTCTCTTCACACACTCTGCGCTTGTCCGTAAAGCAAATTCGTCTCTGCCCAGGATGGTGTTTCCTGATGAACTTTTCCCAGCTTTCCTGCAGCCCAAGAGCACAATCCTCACTTCAGGGAGATGGTGTGAGTCACCTGCAGGGCAAAAATACAAAACATTTTTGTCTCCATCAATGCCTTTGATTAAGTACTGGTTATGTTGTGACTACTGGGAACAGTGAGTGATGCATAACTGCAATCCGTGGGTTTGTTTCAAGGTTTTTATCTAAAAACTCACCAGATCCATAACTGAGGTCACTGGAGGACATCTTTACTCCACCTTTCTTTTACATCTGTGATGAAAAATGAAAACATTTGCTACTACATTTGATATTCATGGGTCATATGGGGGAATATGGGGGGAGTCCAGGAGAGGGGGGGCATGCTAATGGGACCAAAACGTTATAATTTACTCTCCAGCGATAATGCATCATGGTAACAGAAGACAATATAAAGTTTCAATTCTGCTATAAAACCATACAAAATATCTAGAGGACCTCGTTCATAAATGCACGGAAGTAGAGACGCCAAACTTATCTAGGTTGGCTAAGCTACGTAATCTGATCGCGACAAACACAACTGCTTCTGCTGGCCTACATTGTATTCATGAAAATGAGCTTGTAATAAATGATCATGTGTTACACATTGAAATTGCACATTACTTTTGATAACATTAAATGACTACATTTACAAGTAGACGTGTCCCCCCCCCCCCCCGACCTCTGTAGATGTGTGCAGATGTTCAAAATTGCATAGTGTCCTCATTTTTTGTATATAGCTATAACAATCTGTAAATGTTCCATGATGTAGTGGGTGAATGAAATGTCACAAGACAGAAAAAACTGTCTATGTCAGAAAAGGGGAGGGTCAAACATGTCAAACGTGTACGTGTACTATAGCTCAATAGCTCTTGAGACCATAAAATTAAGATTCCAGTAGACTGCTAAAAATAACAGAGAAAATAAGATACACGGATAATAATAATAATTCAATGTAAATAACCTGTCCATGAGAGTAATGTTGTAAATAAGTCCAATCCTTGACATTATACACACGATGCATCATCAAGTACAAGCCGTGACGACAGAACAGGTAGAGCTGGAGCACGAGTAAAGAAGACCTGAAACATTAAACCAGTCTTGTGACATTTTTGTTTTGTTTACTGTAAGAACACTGCTGGAAAGAATGCATCATGGGACAAGGCAAACCAAGGACTTCTCATTACTGTACAGGACTTTACAGTACAGCACCAAAAACACAGGCTGAGTCGCTCAGACTGCTAGAACATGTTTGCTGGTGGAAAAGGAAATAGTTTGTGAATGAACGACATCGTAGACATGTCCTTTTAGGAAAAGAATACAACAGTAAGGCAATTAGAAAGTCCCAAATATTTGATTGATATAGTCGAATAATAAAGAAAACAAGGTCGTCTACCAGCTTGATCAGCTCGGCCTGAGTTTTAGCAGCTAGACGTTCAGACCAAGCTGGATTTATCAGCAGGCTAAGGTCCAAAGGTAGACTGTATCCAGGTAAAGAGATACCGAAGTATTTCTGAGAATGTACAGTAGTATGGCATGTATTTATCATTACAATGCTGATCAAAATACTTTACAATCCACAACTATTGGTTCTACTTCTTTTCATTTTTATTTTAATGACTCGCACTACAAACTTTAAGTTACGTGACGTGAAGTTCTCGATACACCAACAGAACAGATGTGTTTACAGGACATTATTAGTATTATTTTTAAACCTGTTACGCTGTGGTAAATGGTCAATATGAAATAAAAAATTAAAGTAGATGTAACAGCACATGCTTTGTGACTGAATTATTTCAATGTATTTATTTAGTTTTATTTTGTCACCTAGCCAAATTGAATTAGCACCATGAATAAAAGCACCATGAGAATGAAAAGATTATGTAGAATGGGCATTAATCTTGGAAGTGCAGTTCAGATAAACTATAATACTGTAAATTTCTGTAAAAACAGATTGTGAAAATGAAATGCTTTGAATAGATATAAAATTGCTGGAAATAATGCACAAATTATTCCTACCTGACTCTCTCACTGCTACTGTTGAGGAAATAACAGGTGAACAATTTAAACTGTGTTCGTTCTTTATTTACTTTCTTTTCTTTTTTTTGCAAATGAGTTCAGCGCCATCTACTGGTAGATGGTCTATAGCCTATAAAAGCACCATCACAAATAAAACAGTGTTTAGTGTAGAATAACAACAGAAATAACCTTCAGACTAAGAACACATTACATTTGTGTAAAACGGTAAATGTAAATGAAAGGTTTCGATTAAAATATGAAAGATTATTCAAGGTTAAAATATGGAACATATTCCATAAGCAGCAGAAATGATGTCTAGATGATTCCTACCTTACGCTCTCACTGTTGTTGAGGAAATGACATATGAGCAGTTCAACAGTCTGCTTTCTTTGTGCTTTTGCTTTAAGAATTTAAGCCTGTATATAGGTTGACACCCACAGGAATGTACAGACATTATGCAACCTTAATTAAAGTAACAATTTTGTTTGACAACATTCGAAACTATTTATTATCCATGACTTGAACTCTATGTATCTTCTGATCTATTGGGAGTTTGCTTCGGTACCAGCACCTTGTGTTCACTGTGTGCACCAAGTAGAAGAACAAGGATGACCACAAAAATAACCATAAAAACCTTCAAACTTGTAGAACTACATGAATATTTAAAGTGAAATATGGCATTTTAAAGTTTAAAAAGGTTAATTACAGCTAATAAGAGTGTTAACGTTGCATAAAAATGGCCACCTAAAGGATCCATCATTATAATTCCTTCAGTCCCACCTGAGGGAGCTGCTGTCTGCTCACTCTTCACTGACTAGTAACTGTAGAAGCATCAACCTGAAACACAATACTTATTCATTTCAACATCTTCCTATGAATATTAATAATATTTGATACTTTCACAGACTGGACTTCCAACTAGAAGTTGACAGCAAGACTGGGATTCCATGCGACCCAACAAAAAAAGTTTGAGTGGG
Source organism: Ictalurus furcatus (assembly GCF_023375685.1). Lineage (NCBI taxonomy): Eukaryota > Metazoa > Chordata > Actinopteri > Siluriformes > Ictaluridae > Ictalurus > Ictalurus furcatus. The sequence goes on from NC_071282.1 coordinate 4,855,866, forward strand.
TTGGATTGGTGAAACTTTCTGGGGATGCTGGTGGGATTGGTTAAGAGTGTCTGCATTAGTGGGTGTGATTGGTCCAGTGTTCTGTGGCAGTTTACAACAGGATCTTTCTAATCCTGTTATAAGGAGCTATTGATTTGGGTCTATGAATAAGTAGGTATTCATCTGATTTGGACGACAAAAGCACTGCTCCAGTGGGTTCCCAAAGTATTCAGATTCAAACCCTTCACGTTTTCAACAATTGATTGTATTATTGTATATATAATGAAATTAAAATGGATTTAATGATCATTTTTTGACCTTTAATCTGAATACAAATCATCCATAATGACAAAATAAATTGTACACACACAATAAGAACAAAGAACACTGACATTACAAGTGTGTGCATGTGTTAAATGCGACAACAGTCCTGTACAGTCGAGTCCAAGTATTTGGGAAATAATTGTGCAATTTTGCCTCTTTACACCACTACAATGGATTTGAAATGACGTAGTCGAGATGTGATTGGAGTGTGTCTATATGCAATTTATTCTCATTTTAAACTTGCATCTTGCGATGAGCAAGTCATTTTCAGTCATGTTAAATACAATATTGCAGCATCACACACAATATTCACCTACACACCTTTTATTAAACGTTAGTGAAAGGTCAACATACCGGTCTCACAGTGTGGAAAGTGCAGACGACGGATACAACCTTCAGGGCTGTTGAGATTATACAGGAGGTCCCGCAGGCTCCTTTTGACCCAATCCATCCAAGAGTCTCCTGTCCCAGGATACTATTCTGTACAGCACTTCCCCTTTACCTTCCGTCTCAAACACAATGTTGGTCAATTTGCACTTAAAATGACCAGCATGAGGGCAGAGAAACCTGAAGAATAATAGAAAACCCAGGCAAAGATATTCTGCTATGCATGTCAGTAATCAAGAGGTTGTTAGAATGAATTGATTGACAAATCATGAATTTATTAACTGAAGGTGGCCATAAGATGGTGGCGAGCTAATTTGCTAGTCAGGTGCATTAATATAGACTAAGGGAAATCAACAATTATATGATTAATATACTCTTAACATACTCTTCTAATAAAGTTTTTGATGGAGCAGAGTGTTAAACAAAAGTTGTTCTGCTATAATTAAAACTGCAGGTATGTTACCTGTATTCATCCATGTTCCTATCCTCAGCACCGTTTACATCCAAAATAGGAGCAAAAAGTTCAGGGTCTGCTGAGGGCTGTTAAACAAAATAGGAGAAATAGGTGTACAGTTTGTTTTTTTTTTGTTTTTGTTTTTTTTTTTACACAGTTTAATAAATAAATGTGCTTCCTTTCAAGGATGTCATAGAATTCTTCTTTCTATGAGTCGAGACATGCATACAATCCTCTCATTTTATCCTGAGGTGTTGGCTTTGCCTGAATCTTACTGTACATTTCAGCAGTAATCATGTTCTTGCTGTTTAGACAGTCTGCAACCTCCATTACTGAACTACATCACTGAATCAGCTTTTCTGTTTATGCACGAAGTCAGCACCTAAAATACAAATGATAATCAAATGATTGTAAACAGCACCACATTTCCACTGCAACAGGATTCATCTGGTGTTCACACGAATTGGATTACGTGGGAAATCAAATGAACCTGTAAGGCCCTAGGAGAACTATTTTCATACAGCCACCAGTAATATTTATAGGAAATTGTTAGATTTGTAGTATTCCATTTAAATAATTCCATAGAAAAGTTCCACAGCCTAAACATTTTTGGATGTGTCCCTGTGCCCTCCTTAAGAAAACTGGGTCAGTACAGTAAAAAGATTGCAGTAGTAGGGTCTAATGTGTAAGAGGTTCTGGGTTTCTGGAGTGTCTTGCTTCCAGTGGGTAAGTTGGATGTTAAACTCGGAGCTAATCAGTCTTACCTGTTGTATCCATATGGCGTGAGGCTGCACCTGCACCTGATGTGACAAGACAAAGAACAAGACCAGATTCCAAGGGCGTAACCATGGTATGGACAAACCCTCCCCAATATCCAAAATTTGATACTGAAAATTTGTATATTAAGAACATAGTTTTAGGATTACAGTTACCGTTTGAATTCATGTGATTTCTGAGTGATAGAAGAGCAATGACCAAATTAGATGATCATTTTAATTTGATAAACTGAATATCCTGTTTGTGTAACTGGTGTTATTTATTATGTTAATGTCATCATGCTGTTATGTAGCTTGCCATGTAATAAGTGTACAACAATATATAGTGGTAACCTGAAACGTTAGTTATGTAAAGGGTACTGGAGTTTTCTTTTCTTAATTCTAAAGACAAACTGCCATAACCAGTTCTGAATGGATAACTACAATACAGCCACAACTCAGACGTTAGTGCCATATCTCTCGTTGCCAAGCTAGCACATCTCAGCATTATGCTGAGCCTTATATTTGTAAAATCACTCAGCTGTCCTTGTCGTGGATAAATCAACCTTTTTAGCCTAAATCAAAAACTTCAGAGACAGTTTAGTAGATGTCAAAAAGTAAATAAACTTTACTGAAAACCAATACAGTGTGACAGTCTGCAGAAAGTCCAAATTGTACATACACAAACATGTCTTTATATACTTTTTGGAAACAGTAAAATTATCCCTTGGTGGGGCATTCACCTTTTCTTTCTAGGAACAAACCCATCTCTATTGCCTTAATTATTAATTCATGTCTATGCGTTACCTTAAATTTGTGGAGCATGCGCAGTTAGTGGTTTTTCTCATTGGTTTCTTCCTTTCTTTAAAAAAAAAAAAAAAAGGTTTCACACAGGCTTGTGTGTCCTGTCCTTGATACACACTCCCTTCTTAGGCCTCAATGAGCATCTGTCTGTCTCTATCGGCTGTCCTGGCTGATATCTACCTCCCTTCCTGAGGCCCTCTTCCAACTCCCTAACTAGCACGTGGCGTCAAGGTCATTCATCCACAAAAGCGAATCTCTAATGGAAATTTATTGCAGTGCAGAAAAGTGCCAGTTGATACAGAAGAACATTTATTGTACTCAAACCACACTCAGAATTTAACTTGATCAAACATTGTTCTATGGATTTAGATTATGTTTCTAACTATTGATTATACATATAGATTCTGCTTTTTAACCAATATTGATTATTCAATTACGCTTAAGTAATAGTTCTAAATGTTGGTTATACATATTAAGTACACTTCATTAACATATCCCAATGTTAGTTACACATTGATTACACTTCAGAGAAATTTTCTATATATTTTTCCTATGGGACTTACTAAATCCCATCTAGCTTGAGAGAGTAAACTCACAATCCAGTCCCTTCATTTACACCAACTAGTGATCAACGTTGTTACGATCCGGTCTATGTCAGGCCACGTCATGAACACTCCTTCCCTTATACTCATAAATAAAGGAGAAAAGGGTTCCCTTTTCTATACAGTGCGAATTGGGACATAGGCTATTGAAGATCCTAATTTGACTCAAATATTAAAAAGGTACAGGAGTATGTGGTACACAACTGTTAATTCCGCCGACAAGGGTACAAAAATACAAGAGTAAATTTAATATATTTATGTATATAGCACTTCACCTAAATGCCAAAGACAATGCATAGCGCTTGGTATAAATTAAAAGAATGAACTAGATATGTAACACTCAGCCTAAATAACAAAATGTGAGTTTAGTCAAATATGTAACACCCAAGCTCAATTAGGAGAAATACAGCAGATCATGCATTCTTCAACAAAGATTGTGTCTCCCCAGCTGGATCACACAACCTGCCTGTGGGTTAGTGACCGAAAAGCCTACACATCCAATTTCTGGGAATATTTTTATATATATTACAGGCCTAGAGGTTCCAAATAATTTACACGACGGGCAATCTGGTAGATGTACAAAATATTTACAATGCCAAGTTCTCGGCTGCTCCACAATTTTTGTTAAAAAAAACAAAAACACAAAAACAGTTATTGATACCAGAGTAATTATAATAATACAAACAGTCCCACCGGACTCACACCCCACAGTCGTTACAAATGATGTAATCACTCGAACCACATTCAAACATTCAATGAAAAAGCAACAATATTTTACGAGTATTGTGTCCTCCTGTCCAGGCTTGGGCAGGAATTGAGGAAAGGTTCAGTGATTTTGAAAATCTTCAGCCATGGGTGGCATTCATTGTTCATGTACATTCCCGCATTGTTCGGTGAAAGGAAGACCTATAAATGTCTGCAGGTCTGTTCCGTAACACGACGCACAGATAAATTGTTTATCAACGAAATTTGGTTTTACTTTCCTTACACGCCTTTGTTGCTGGCTGTGGTTGTCTACATTCCCACGCTATTCTGGCACTCCACTGCTGCTCCTCAGCTCTCGGCTTCATCATGGAGGAGCTGGAGCACTGCTACAACCACGCAATTCTCCTCGCCTCCAGCAACCCCGTCGCCAAGGACATCACCGAGGATTTCTGCAGGTAATTGTGCACCTGTGGGAAAAATTCTGAAGAACAAACCCCAGTTCGTAACCAAAGACTTTATGCCTTTTAGTTGTCATGAGTGTGTGTGAGACAGGAATCTGGGGCAGGCGAAGGACTGTGTTAAGTACCCTCTGGTGGAACAGTTTCTGAGAACCAAACTGGTGACACGGGCACTGGCGTGGAAGTACCTGCTATGTCGGCTTCTCACTCTATTCACGTTAATCCTGGCTTGCAGCTGCCTGCTGTACTACATCTTCAAGGTGTCTCAGATTGACCACTTCTCCTGTGAATTGCACACTGGTATGTCAGACCTTCATGACTGATGGATTCCAGTGTACATGGATTGCATGCTGTCATGTCAGTCCCTACGAGCGTTTAATCGCTAATCTGTGTGTTCTCAGGTGTTGTCCTCAATCGGAGCGCGTACCCTCCGGTGCCATGCAAGATGGTGTCCGTGGGCGTGTTCCAAGGCTTCAGCTGCGTAAAGGTGTTTGTGTACATGATCCTGCTAGTGTTTGTGGTGATCCACGCAGCATGCCTACGTGCCTGGCAGAGGCAGCAAAGCCAGTTGCTTAAACCCTACGAGCGCCTGCCTGCCTTCGTCTGCACCCAGGGCCTGTCTGACAGCTGTAGTCGCTTTGCCGATCTGTTTAGCTTATATTTGTGAAATCGCTTAGTTATCCTTAGCCCAAATGTAGTGTCAAGGAATGAAACGCTGCTATCCTCATAGTGAACTCGGCGGGAGGATATACAAGTGAATGTACCGTTAATGGTCAAAACCGGAAGTGACGTTTGCCTAGCCTTCTTCACCGGTTTGAAAATATCAAAAGTTAATTGACATTATTAAGAACAAACTAAGCCATGGTATGATGACTTCTATACTAATCTAAGGTCACCTACTATTTAGGTATCTAGTTACTGACTGACTGGAAAAAAGTTTGTATGTTCTGCTGCACTTTTCTACACTTGGCTGCTGTCTCCATTTCTTACAGACTGAGCGGCTAATATAGCAAGGAACTTGCATTGAGTATGGGCGCAACCAAGTGTACAATTGGAGTGGGGGTCACACCTATTTTCCTTAACAAACGGAAATATATTAAAAGAGAATAGACATAAATAAATAGAATAGATGTAGAAAAGACAGATCTGTTGGCAGGGTTGATTAAACGGGGACATATAGAAAATATTTTGTACTATATATATATATTTTTTTTGGGGGGGGGATTGGGATTTCCTCAACATCGGGGTGACACGACCCCCCCTTAAAGAATGCGTGGTTACGCCCATGTCTGATTAACTTCACAGCTCTGTACTGCAGTGCATTAGTTCTCGCTGTATCTATAACCGACCGATAACATTAGCTCTCGCTGTATCTATAACCGACCGATAACATTAGCTCTCGCTGTATCTATAACCGATAACATTAGCTCTCGCTGTATCTATAACCGGTAACATTAGCTCTCGCTGTATCTATAACCGGTAACATTAGCTCTCGCTGTATCTATAACCGATAACATTAGCTCTCGCTGTATCTATAACCGGTAACATTAGCTCTCGCTGTATCTATAACCGGTAACATTAGCTCTCGCTGTATCTATAACCGGTAACATTAGCTCTCGCTGTATCTATAACCGGTAACATTAGCTCTCGCTGTATCTATAACCGGTAACATTAGCTCTCGCTGTATCTATAACCGATAACATTAGCTCTCGCTGTATCTATAACCGGTAACATTAGCTCTCGCTGTATCTATAACCGGTAACATTAGCTCTCGCTGTATCTATAACCGGTAACATTAGCTCTCGCTGTATCTATAACCGGTAACATTAGCTCTCGCTGTATCTATAACCGGTAACATTAGCTCTCGCTGTATCTATAACCGGTTACATTAGCTCTCGCTGTATCTATAACCGGTTACATTAGCTCTCGCTGTATCTATAACCGGTTACATTAGCTCTCGCTGTATCTATAACCGGTAACATTAGCTCTCGCTGTATCTATAACCGGTAACATTAGCTCTCGCTGTATCTATAACCGGTAACATTAGCTCTCGCTGTATCTATAACCGGTTACATTAGCTCTCGCTGTATCTATAACCGGTTACATTAGCTCTCGCTGTATCTATAACCGGTTACATTAGCTCTCGCTGTATCTATAACCGGTTACATTAGCTCTCGCTGTATCTATAACCGGTTACATTAGCTCTCGCTGTATCTATAACCGGTAACATTAGCTCTCGCTGTATCTATAACTGGTTACATTAGCTCTCGCTGTAATAACAGTAGATAAAACATGTTTCCTCATTTTCTGATGAAGAAACCCACCGAGGGGACATACAGAGGGGTGCGCGTGATACTGGCCACAGATAAATGGGTTACTTCTGTCGCGGTGGGGCTTCCTCTGCTTCTCATCTCCTTTGCCAAGGAAGTGTCCAAGGTGAGTGTGTGTGTGTGTGTGTTTGTGTATTCATAATCATTTTTGCTAAAAAAAAAAGAAAAAAACTTGCTTGGTTCTCACATTACTGATTAATTTACATGCATGTGTGTGTGTTTCTGAGCCTCTACTCTCCTGATCGGTTAAAGTTACCTCAGCGGAGAAGTTTTTCTGATTGGCCAGTTCAAATTTGAGCGGAAAATCACTCTGGGAAAGTGGGGGCGGGGTTTAGACCGGCAGGAGGTCAAATTTAAGGCATTGTACGTTTTTGACCAGTCATTAGTGACTAGTTTAATTTTACTCACCATTTTATTTGTGAAAGCAGATCAACAATATTAATTAATGTAAGATTTACTCTACAGAGGTTTTAGTACATTGTTTAAATTTTGGAGGGAAAGTTGGTTTATGGCAATAGGAGGATGAGTATGGCTGTGATTGTATAAAATACACACAGCTTTTAAATGTTTGCCTGTAAATCACTGCATATTAGTCATTTACAGGTGAAGCAATAATACTACTTAAAATAGTTTATGCTATTTTTACTATTTATGATGAGTCTTTCAAAAATATCTATTTTAATCTATAATGTGTCACATTTAAATCTACGTATTTCAGCCTTTTTAACCAGTGAAGGAACAGAGATATTGAGATTTATCTGTCAGCAGGTAGTTTGGATTTAGTTTGAGGTGATGATTATGAACGGAACGATTGTAATTGAACGGTTAATAAGTCGAGTGTGCGGATGCACACCGCTCCTTTGTGGACTTCTAAACCCTAACAGCATCTAGGTTACACCAGTGAGCTTCAGCAGATGTCCCTGTTCTTCACTGGGTCTTCCAAACGTTGCTACCGTTCCTGCAGTGCTTGCTTGCAAGGTATAGACACTGATAAATGTGGATTAAATAGTCAACTCTTTTCTGCTCTTAGATTCACAGATTAGCTGTTTCCCGCCCGCTAACTTCACCCCGCGCCAGGCACTGTACGTCGATTCTTTCTGCTGGGTTGCTGCTGGATGGCAAAGTACAGAGAACGGCTACCCTCTGTTGCTGCATAAGGTAACCCAACGTTAAACTCCAAAGCCAAACTTCTGCTCTAATCACTGTGACTTCCTGACACATTTTGTGTTGCATTCTAGTACTTTCCTTACATTCTTCTGTTGCTGGCTGTGGTTGTGTACATTCCCACGCTGTTCTGGCGCTTCACTGCTGCTCCTCAGCTCTCCTCGGACCTCGGCTTCATCATGGAGGAGCTGGAGCACTGCTACAACCACGTGATTCTCCTCGCCTCCAGCAACCCCGACGCCCTGAAAACCGCCAAGGATTTCTGCAGGTAATTGTGCACCTGTGGAAGAAATTCTGAAGAACCAGGTTAGAATATGATCCTTTAGCAAAACAAAAAAAAAAACCCAGTTCGTAACCAAAGACTTTATGCCTTTTAGTCTTCATGAGTGTGTGTGTGTGTGTGTGTGTGTGTGTGTGACAGGAGTCTGCGGCAGGCGAAGGACTGTGTTAAGTACCCTCTGGTGGAACAGTTTCTGAGAACCAAACTGGTGACATGGGCACTGGCGTGGAAGTACCTGCTATGTCGGCTTCTCACTCTATCCACGTTAATCCTGGCTTGCAGCTGCCTGCTGTACTACATCTTCAAGGTGTCTCAGATTGACCACTTCTCCTGTGAATTGCACACTGGTATGTCAGACCTTCATGACTGATGGATTCCAGTGTACATGGATTGCATGCTGTCATGTCAGTCCCTACGAGCGTTTAATCGCTAATCTGAGTGTTCTCAGGTGTTGTCCTCAATCGGAGCGCGTACCCTCCGGTGCCATGTAAGCTGGTGTCCGTGGGCGTGTTCCAAGTCCTCAGCTGTGTTAATGTGTTTGTGTACGTGATCCTCCTCGTGCTTGTGGTGATCCACGCAGCATGCCTACGTGCCCGGCCGAGGCAGCAAAGCCAGTTGCTCAAACCCTACATGCACCTGCCTGCCTTCAGCTGCGCCCAGGGGCTGCCTGACAGCTCTAGTTGCTTTGCCGATCTCAGCATTTACCTGCTGTTCCTAGAGAACCTGAGTGAGCTCAAGAGCTTTAAATATGTGCAGGTCTGTTCCGTAACACGATGCACAGATAAATTGTTTATTAATGAAACTTTATTTACATTATGATTTGTTTACAATGATGACTCTGAAATGGGAAGACTTTGGTATGGGGGGCGGATTTAAGAACATTCCACAGTTTAACATTAAAATAGAAACAATTTTAGTTTCATGAGATCAGTTGCTTTATTTCTTGCCATCACCTGTATTATATTTGGAGACAAGAATGCAACATGAACTGTTGAATGAAAAAATTGTCTTAAAAAAAAATTTTTTTTTTAGTTAATGGCATTTGCTCACAGAGCTGATCCACACGCTTATAACCAGCGTGTTTTGGTGCGAATGTACAGGTATTGGACTCATTAATGGAGAAAGAGACTGACCCGTCTGTCCTGCTGGACATCTTGGGGACTCTTGGACAATTGAGGACCACCACCAGTGGGGTGGAGAAGAAGTGAAAGCCTGAGGGTCAGATGAAGCAGTGGTGCTCAGTCTGTCTTTTAGTGTTTCATGATTAAAAGTGTTGCAGTTCACGCCATAATATTTCATAATGACAGACACAGATTTGGGTTTGGTGTCACTATTTTATTTCCAATTTGTATTTTCATGCCACATTTGACCACCTGCAAGTTTTTACAAAATATGGGAACGCCGTCTAACCTCTGCTTGTTTCAGTGGAAGTGTAATCTCTGTGACTTTAACCATAGCATGGTTGTTGGTACCAGATGGTCTGATTTGAGTATTTCAGAATCTAGAGTTTACACAGAATGGTGTGAAAAACAAACAAAAACACTGCGTAATTCCACCCATCTGCTTTCTACCATTCCATGGAATGCTGTCCAGTTCAACCGGGCTGTGTTGCCATGAGGCAATGGAAAACCGGATGGCACAGCAAGGGTCAGTCTGTCCTGGGCTATCAGAGAGGCCAAGCACAACCGTGTGCAAAGAATCCATGGCCACTTCCAAAACACCAAAGAGAGACAGTGCACGCTTTGAGTATAGAACAACATGCCAGCTGGGAACACCACCCCAAATTCCTGAAAGAATTGCTGTTCTAATACTTTCAGCATGGACTACATAAAGAGAATTTTTATATAGATGTTTGCGAGATTAGAGATTTTTTGCGTGAGATTTTAACCAAATAAACTTTGTCCAAGTTATGTTTTCAGCTACGTATTTTTTTTTCTTGTATTTTTCCTTTATTTATTTACGTAGTTACAGTCAAATTTATACAGCGCTTTCCTAGACACTCAAAGCACTTTACATAGTACCGTGGCATTCAGTGTGCCAGAACGCCCACCACACACCAGCTAATGGTGGAGAGAAGAGGCGACGTCACCAATTCAGAGACGGAGATTATCAGGGAGCCGTGATATAGAAGGGCCAATGGGGAAATTTCACCAGTGTAGAGGGATTTTGACTATGGAGGAGTTCGACACCTCCTCCTCTACCAGTTAAACGAGGCTGATGTATATAGCTGTATCCAGGAGGACTGGCTTCATTTAGTGCCATGTACACATTTGGTTTAATCCAAGTTTCCGTTAAACACATTAAATTACATTTCGATCAATGATTATTTCGTTAACAATAAGTGTCTCAGACGCGAGAGATCTCATGTTTAATAGTCCTAGCTATAGATTAATGGTGCTGGATGTGCATTCGGTATGATCTAATTTTATGTTAGTTTATTTAAAAAACTTTCTGAAATTTTCTATGCATCTGTTTAGCTCGGGGAACAGACAGTCTCTATAGAACGTACTACAGGTGCTGAACTTTTAACTGAACACTGATTATGATAAGTGATATTGTTGGAAGATGTACTTATGGCAGGTAGTCACATGGTGTGCTGCAATCTGCCTCGTACCGTCTCGATCAGGCTGCCGAAGTGCCTCTTCAGAACATCTGCCGGAGCCTGATGTCGTTCGGCCCCGTGTGCAGCACGACCGCTCCAACGCTCTCATCCTTCTTAAACTCTTGCTGTGCAGCTCTCAAATTTTCATGAAAATTCTCAAGTACCTCAAAAAGGTATATCGTAGTTCTTTGGGATCCTCAATGTTCAGAACATAGTGTAGTCTGAACATCTTCGTTCTGAAACAATCTCCCCTTCCAGTATCACAGCATTCAGGACATCTGCTGGGAAGAAACCATCACGTCTGGTATCCTCACTCACAGTCAGGATGCCCACCTTAACTCCCCTAACTGTGACTTCCACATCATCAGTTGGCTAAAGAGACAAGAAGAGAGAGGACTAGTCATTTATTGTACACCACAACCACAATAGGAATACAATACTACTACTGGGAGATAGATAGATAGAAAGCTGCAAGCAGCAATGGCGGATTCTTCAAGATGGTGGACCATTTAAAAATGGACATGGTGGAAAAATGTATCCCATAGATGCAACATTTCAACACATTTGGCAGATTTTAAGTTCATTTTTGTAGTTTTCCACAAATGATCACAAAGAAAATGTAATTGCTGTATTTTTTTATGTTGAAAAAGTATATGATATGCTTTGGAAGGATGGACTTCTAATTAAACTCGACAAACTAGGAATAAATGGTAAGATATATAATTAAGTATTAGACTTCTTGAACAGAAGAGCAATAGAAGTTAGAGTAGGTGCAGAGTACTCAAAGAGGTATGCAGTGGAAAATGGTACCCCACAAGGCAGTGTATGTAGCCCAATACTGTTAATATTATGATTAATGACATATTTGATCATCTCGGAGTAAATATAGGTAAGTCGCTTTATGCGGATGATGGGGCACTCTGGGTTAGGGGTCGGGATGTAGAATATTTAAGAAAGAAAATGCAACATGCAATAGGGAAAGTAGAACAGTGGGCAAATAAATGGGGATTTAAACTATCAATTTCAAAATCACAAGGTATATGTTTTTCTAAATGTCATAAAACAGTACCATTTAAATTATATGGGCTAGACCTTGAACAGGTCAAGGTTGTGAGATTTTTAGGAGTGATTTTTGATGAGAAGCTGACCTGGGGTCCACATATTGATAAAATTAAGAATAAATGTAAAAAGATAATGAATCTGTCAATGTCTGTCAGGGCGAGCAAGTAGGGCATCGCTCATAAATATCGATCAGGCTCTTATGAGGGCCACCTTTGATTATGGCTGCCTAGCATACATGTCTTCATTACAATCAAATCTTAAAAAGCTCAATGTGGAACAGGCACAGGCATGCCAGATCTGTACTAGAGCATTAAATCACCAGTGACCGCATTACAGGTTGAGACAGGAGAGATGCCGTTGTGTATCAGGAGGGTTAAGATCATGCTGGCATATTGGGTAAATGTACAAGGGCATAGCAGGGTGCACCCCACGAAAGTCATCTTACAAGAATGCTCAGGAATTCTATAGGACTAACTTTAATAGCTTTGGATGGTTTGGAAATGCAAAAGGCACAAAGCGCAGGTCTCAGTGAGCTAAAAGTAAGCCCCATTGTGGCAATACCAAGTGTACCACCCTGGAGATTCATAAAACCATCTGAAGATACAAAATTACAACAAATATTAAGAGAATTCTAAAATAGTGCCACAAGGGATAATTCAAAACTATATGGACCAGTATCAGGATAAATTACTCATATACAGATGGTTCCAAACAACCTGAGACAGGCTGCACTGGTGAGGCCTTTTTCATTCCTCGGTTTGAAGTAGCAGTCAAAAAAAGGCCGACCGATCATTTATCAGTGTACACTGCAGAATTATTAGGAGTCCTATTGGCATTGCAGTGGTTGGAAAAAAATAATCAGAACCAAGATGTCGCTATAGCCTCTGACAGTCTGTCAGCACGATCAAGCATACAGTCAAGGAAAACAAGACATTGTTTACCAAATTCTTTATCTGCTTCTCATACTTCATACTAAGGGGCTAAATGTTTCCTTCTTCTGGGTTCCAGCCCATGTAGGGATAGAAGGAAATGAAACTGATATACTGGCAAAGAGATCGTTATAACATGAAACAGCTGATATACAAGTACCATTAAGTAGAGCAGATCAAAACCATTATAAAAAGGGACACGCATATAAAATATGGCAGGAATACTGGGACACAGCTCACACCAGACAACATCTATATACACCATACAAAAACAAGCAGGCATGAGTGAGGCAGGGCAGAAACCCAAAGGAAGAGATGAGAATTACGTGTCTTAGAATAGGTCATGATGTCTTAAATCTAGCATTAAACAGAATAGGAAAAACACCCCACTGGACTCTGCACACACAGCAGTACACAAGAGACGGTAAAACACATTCTGTTAGACTGCAAAAGGTATGGGGAAGAAAGAACTGAGCTAGAGATGCAGACTGGAAAACAAAACCTGACACTAGAGAACTTGCTGGGGAAAACATCTGGGAAAATGCACCGCCCTAAAAAATTCTGGGTTAAATGAGACACTCAATCTAGTTGGAATATCTAGTATATAGTTATTCATCACTTTATTTTCTTTTATTTATGTAGTATTGTTTCAGTATTATTTTTCCATTTTATTTTCTCTGCCAATCTACTGCCCACCCTCCAGTCCAGTAGGTGGCGGTAATGCACCGTTAACTGGTTTGCCAACGGCCATTAAACCAAAAAGACGACGAAGATGCAGATTTGGGCGTGGCCTGTAGCACCACCTTTGAGCTCATGTGGGCCATTTGTTTTGTGGCAGTTACTCGTGGCCTGTAGAATCAATGTGTGGTAAAACTTACCATTCAGATCTTGCAGTACTGGGCACTTTAGGAAGGCAATAATAATAAAATAACATTAATAATAATAATAATAATAATAACCTTCCTCAAAGTGACTTGTAGAGCGCACAGTGGAAATGGTCTGTGAACACGTGCTGATTACACGTGCAGAACGATCAACCAACACGAGCAGCCCTAACCGACTGAACAAGTGAGAACGACTCAAATGATTCAAGATGACTCTGAAACGGTTCATTTAAGAAATCATTACCAAAGCCGCTTATCCTTTTTCGATGGTTTTAATGAAGGAACTGAATCAGTTGAACCGACTCTTCATTTAAGCAAAATCACCCAGTAAGCCAACGCCGACGAGACTTACTTAAAAACTTAATATTTTTGATGCATTCAAACGAATTGGACACGAATTTATACTTCCAATACATTTAACTAAAAAAAAAAAAAAAAAAACCTGCAATCGGTCTGATTAGCTTCAAATGCTCAGAGACGAAAAGGAGACACGAATTTGCTTGAGAGAAACTTAACGGATTGAGATTATTTTATTTACACACACACACAAAAAAAAGAACAATACTCGCTAAAATAATAATAATAATAATAATAATAATAATGTTACCGCAAAAAAGTGACAAATTACCTCCTTAAAAATAGTTTACCGCCTTAAAATGCATGTGTTGTCGCAATGCAACTCATCTGTCAGCAAACTGTCAAAGTTAACCAAAATCTAAGAGAAATTTTGAGAGTAATATCAAATACATATTAATATTGAGATTAATATCATATAAAATGAGTTACCTGACTTGGATGCATCCAAGATGTCGATGAAAAAAGAACACGATCATCCTTGTGAGGGAAACTTAACGGCGTGCGGAAGTGACGTAGGCAGTAATGTAATTGGTTGATAGTTAATACATTGTGTTGAGAACGTGTGATTCCATATGAATAATTAAATGTTGAGCCAACTTGTTTAAATGACAATAAAACTAAATCGGCTATTAATTTGATCAACTGAATAAAGTAAGTTGAACTTACTAAAGTCAATAAATATTTTTACAGAGTACTTTCAGTGTGGACTATATAAAGAGACTTTTTATAGAGATGTTTGCGAGATTAAAGAGATTTTTGTGTGAGATTTTAACCAAATAACCTTTTTGTCTAAGTCATGTTTTAAGCTATTTTTTTAACCTTAGCGGTTTCAAAGTGCTTTACACTGGTTCTCATTCTGACACACCAAGGTTATAATCGAAAACGAACGAAATCTAGGAGTGAAAAATACCTAGTTGTTAACTGAAATCGAAATAAAAACGAGGTATTACCAAAAAAAACGACAACTAACTAAAACTGTATTGTCTGTTTGCAAAACTAACTAAAATAAAATACAATTATAGAGTAAATGTCCTTAGTTTTTGTCTTTGTCAATATCTTTGAGAGTTGACATTTCCGACTGGGAAGCCGGAAATTACGACATTTCATGTCAAATTGAACACAGTATAGCTCCTCTCACACCATGCTCCTCTCCTGGCATCATGGCGGTACCGGAAGTTGGAAGAAAGCGGCAGAGTCCTATTTGGGATTACTTTATATATGACTGTGTGTCAGATAAAAGCAAGTGTCCTGCAGTGGAAGGTGGTGAAATATGTGGACAATTTATTAAAGGGGAAAATCCCACGAATTTGAAAATACATTTGAGAAGCGCGCACAAGGAGGTTAACCTAGTTTACCTTAATAAGGTAAAGGAGAACGCCACGCCCCCCTCCCCCGAAACAGAAGCTGACCCCGGTACAGGGCTAGACGGCATGACGGAGACTACCGCAGGACAGAGAACACTACAGCAGTGCTTTCACCGGAGAACCGGTAGCTGTTGGTTAGTAAATACACAGGAACACCACAAGCTGGAGGAAGCGCTGGTTCATATGTTTATTGGGATGAACCTTCTTCTCCCAAAACTCCAGCAACTGGTCTCCTCAGTTCCCAGACATATATGAACTGTTGTTAAAAGAAGAGGTGATGCTAGACAATGGTAAACAGGGCCCTGTCCCAACTTTTTTCAGGTGTGTTGCTACCATCAAATTCAAAATTACCTTATTTTTCCATTAAAATGGTACATTTCCTCAGCTGAAACATTTTGTTTTCTATGTTCTATTGTGAAAAAAATATGGGTTTATATGGGTCTTTGCAAATCATTGCATTCTGCTTTTATTTACATGTTCCACAACGTCCCAACTTTTTTGGAATTGGGATTGTGTATATATATTTGACAAGATGACTGCTTATCTGCAGTTGAAATAGGATGCATTTCTACATGAATGGTTGCTACCTGAAACATCTGTTTTAAAGGAAATAGTTTGAATGAATTTTAACATATAAATCCTGCACATGTGCTAATGTGGACATTTTATGTTAATAGGCTGTCAGCCCGCCACCCGCCACCCCTCCCTCTCTTTTTTTACTTTTATTTTCTTTGCATGTTTGTTTGTTTGTTTGTTTAACTATGTTTGTAAAAAAAAAAAAAAAAAAAAGTTTTAACTTTAAAATTAAAATTATTTCCCTTCTCATTAGCCATACAATTGTGATTATTAAACAGAGAGTGAGTTTGTGTTAACAGTTAATAAGCATTTAATTCGTTCATCAACTTCTACATTCATATTACTTTCATTCATTCCTCCAGTAAAATATCAGTGCGCTTCAAGGCGCCATCTAGAGGCGATTGAAGGTAAGTACTGGAACTGCGAATAAAACGGCTCTTTAAGAAAGCCGGACGCGCCGCTGGTCTGTGACGTCACGACGAGAAGTGGAATATAGAAGGCAGCTTTTTGTCTTCAGAACAGTTTGTTATTCTACAGTTAGTGGTTGCATTAACCGTGAGTTTGGACTGAACGAAAATTTAGACATGAATTTCAACGTTGAGCGTATTTTACATTCAGGAATGAGTCGTTCTGAGTTGTACAGGGTTCTATCATCAGAGGGAATTCGTGCTGCAGAAGTCAAGTCTGGTGTTTTGCTGTACTTGTCTACAGATGGTCTGTGAGCTGGCCACCCTGGCTGTCCAATTGGTTACTTGGTTAAAACATATGCTTGTTTTATGTGTAAATATTTTCTTAACTGCACAAATATCATGTAGCTACAATTCTAACTGGTGATTCGGTGGGGACTTGATCACTTCTGTTCACTTATGCTGTGTGCTTATCTTTACTATCTTCCCAAGAGCAACAATCAGTTTTCATAAACTGTTTCTTTGTTTACATTGTCACTGCTTACTATAGTACATAACTTGACTACATGAACAATGGACAATATTACAATTTGAATATAAATAGTCATTTGATATTTAGCACCTAAAAATGGCCAGTAACAGGTGCTAATTTCAGTAAGTGCAGCGGACGGTAGATTTACCCTATTATTTAGTTACCAGGAAAATACCACCATTTTAGACAAATTAGTTTTAGACTCTGTGTTTTTTGTACGAAATGTATTTTGCTGGAGTACTCTTGTTATCTTATTCTTTTCATTTTTCTTGTACAGGATTCTTCGAATGGCTGATCGATCACAGAACAAAACTAGTTGCATGTAAGTTAGGAATTTTTGCCCTGCACTAATTTCTTAGTACATTTTGAACTGAGCAGACTGTAATGTCTGTTTGAACTACACTACAGGTGTCAATGCTGCAGGCGGTTACATAGTGCATTTCACAGGTATCTTTATTTTACTCTGGAAAGTTATGTTACAAAACATATTTGTGCACATGGCAGTACATCAATGTTACATAATCTTGCCTGCAGACTACATTATTCTGGCTGAGTGGGTGGAGGAGAACGTGCAAATAAGTGACACCATATCTCATGTTATCCGATGTGCTTTCACAATGCTGGAAGTGTCCAAAGTCCAATGGAGTAAATATTCCTATGCGGACACTATCAAAATAGGTGCTTATTTAGTTCTACATGCATAATTTAGTGTCTTTATGTTTGATAGAATATTTACCTGTTGTTCTTGTTTGTGGTAGCATTATCAGCTGGGGCGTTCACCAAAATGAGACTAGGAGAAGAAGAGAGTCAGGTTTGTGCTGTCATTGGCCCGGCTGTGGAAGAGATACGATCGGCTGAAGTGCTGCTGAAGCGACGCAACATCATTTTGTGCCCTGAAGCATGGCGGCACTGTGACAGACAAAATCTTATTGTCAAAAGTATTAAAAATGAAGAAGCTGTCAAGGTTGGTCTTAAACCTCATCTAGCATACTTTTTTGAATTCCCTTTCCCTTAAGTTCCCTTTCTCTTCAGTTCAACTAAAGGTTAACTTAATGATATAAATGTTGATACATCAGTTGCTATGCAGCAGGGAACAGAAAAGTATGTCAGTGGATGACCTGCGCCGTTACAACATTCACTTTCCTATGGAGAGTAAGGCACTTTTTTCACACAGCATTTAATAAGTAAATTTCTATTGTTACATAAATCAATTTACATGTTTTATTTCTTTAGAATATCCAATTACATACCTATTAACAAATGAAGAGAGAGAAACCTTCATCCGTGAGTTTATGATTCATACAGCCTGTAACAAGGTGAGTACTATTTGAGGCAATAATGTATCAGAATTAGTATGTTAGATGGTTGTACAGTACATATTCTTGGTCAGAGTTGGACCTTGGTGTTTGCTTCGTGCTCCAACTGCACTTACAGCATAAGTGTACATGGAGAATGGGACGAAGTTATTTATTGTTCTTCTATTAGATACATGAAAATCAGCAATGGCAAGCCCCCAATCCTGGCCTGCCAGAGATATGGCCTACCACCATCATGTTTGTGTATCTGCAATTCGTGCTGACTCAGATGGATCTGAGATTCGATCGTCACGAAGTCAGCGAAACTATTGCAGGGCAGATGTTCAGGTGCCGTGGGAAAATCTGCAATGTCTTCTTTTTTGAAGAGGTACATTTTCCAGGTTTTCCTGGTTACTTTATTATTATTATTCTGCTTATTATTATTATTCTTATTATTATTATTATTATTATTACTAAAGTCAGTAACAGACATTTAACTGGGTAAACAGTTGATAATGTTACAGAGTTTAAAGTATAAAGTAACATACAGTCACAATCACAATTACAGTTTTATTTTCATGACGAGATTCTTACCTACTCGAGCGCACGGTGGCTTAGTGATTCCAGGGTCCGGGGTTCGAGTCCCGCCGGGGCCATGTGTGTGCGGAGTTTGTATGTTCTCCCCGTGCTGCGGGGGTTTCCTCCGGGTACACCGGTTTCCTCCCCCAGTCCAAAGACATGCATGATAGGCTGATTGGGGTCACTAAAATGACACCTAAAATGTCAGTAGAATGGGTGTGTGAGGGTGTATGTGTGTGCCCTGCGATGGACTGCCAGCCCGTCCAGGGTGTACCCCGCCTTGTGCCCGATGCTCCCTGGGATAGGCTCCAGGTTCCCCCGCAACCCTGAAAAGGAGTAAGTGGTTGAAGATGGATGGATGGATGGATTCTTACCTACTAATAATAAGGTCAAGTTTGATCAGCCTTCAGAGAAAACTCACACCTGCCATTTTTACCACTGTAAAGCTGAATGGGAACATCACATGCAGTCATTTCTCTGTATCGGTCATGTGATTTCAGGGCTGTATATTTGTGTGTGCCGTTGGCTTACCTGGGGATAAGAGACAGGATAAGACTGCTCAAGCAGTGCAGGCTGCCTTGCGGATACATGATACATGCTGCCAACAAATGGACAGTGTTTCGTAAGTCACAGCATGGAGTGTCCCAAACAAACTCCTCATTATCATTTTACGCACTTACACACCTGGAGAATTTCGACTTGTCCTGTTTGTGTCCTATAGGAGTATCTCTATAGGCGTAGCTACAGGAAGAGTCAAGTACAAGTTTGAAAAGAGCCCTTTGAGAGAATGTTTCAGTGGTGAGTGTTTTCCTACACAGCGTTACTTCAGTGTTCTCTAAACATTGATATTTTGTTAACTGTTAAAAATGTACCATTTCCCTCTGTGACAGTGTATGGAGAGAAAGTGCTTGAGGCTGCAAAGTTGTTGATGAATAATCCAGGGATTGTGTCATGTGATGAGCCGACCAAACACTACTCCATGCTGCCTCTTTCAACCTTTAAGCTTCCAAATTGGACCCGTGAGGTTGTGTAAGTGTATTATCGTGGCGATGCCAATCAGATGTAAATGCGTACAGTTCTATTTTTATTGTATTTAAATTTTTTTGTGCTGTATTGTAGTTTTTTTCTACTGATTGAAATCATCTGAACACAATGAGTGACAACCGATACAAAAGTGGATTATTTAACAATAATCTGAGGAACTGGTACTGCATTACAGGTGTGTTCTTGAACCTGGATTGTCATCTGATGAGATGAACGCCAGGCGATTGGGTGAGTGTTTAACTTTCGTCAATGAAGCACATTCCTTTTTTTCTAAACAAGGCTTACCTCAGCAATGCACTTACTACTTTTTGTTATATCTTGTCTAGCTTTGGCTAACATATGGACAATGCTGTACGAAGAGCAGCAGGTGGTGAAATATGCCGCTGTTATTGGATACTTCACCGATAACAACTTCAACTTTGAGCAGCTGAAGAATACGATGCCTCCTATGGATAATCAGAAGCTCATAATCCTCCTGAGATCACTGTTTAGAGTGGGCATCTTCAAGTGTGCCTCAGAGCCCAGGAACATCTCATCAACCAATTCCTGTTACTGCAAGAACAACTGCGAAGGTAAGAGATTATGAGCGGATGTGATTTATTTATTTTTTTCCCCTCAACTTTAATGGCTTGTTATCCTTTTCTGTCTTTTTCTTGGGTTTGCCCAAAGTATTGAATATTTGTCCGGAGGGATATAGCCAAATAGTTTTAGGTTGTGAGTCTCCATTGCTGAAACATGTGGTTTTGTTTAGAAAACAAATACATGTGCTTTTGAGGAATGACAGAGGATTTTAATATCGCTCTCAAGTTTAAGGTCAATCATTTCGATTACGTGTTTGTTTTTTTTGTGTAGACTACTGAAACTAAATTGTTTTGTGTGGTAGAGAAGGGGATTTGATGCATTCTTGTCCTGATAAAGAAACACAACCTCAAGGTTATAATGCTGACAGAAAGATAGAGGAAGTTAAAAGACGTAAAAATAGTGAAGAAAAAGTTGATGAAGGGGAAACGGTGACTAATCGTATTGAGGCAAGTGCAGGAAGAAGAAGAAAGGAACCAAGAAGGATGTGTTGAATGTAATCAAAGGAAAAATATGTGGGAAAACAGGACAATGTTGGTATAGATGTAGATGATGCAGGCTTGTTCTTTTCCTCTTTTCAGGGAGGATGAAGCAGTTTTTAAAATGCCAGCAACTAAGAGGAAATTTAATAGATGAGAAATGGAAGAAAAAAATCAATCTCAATGTTCAGTTCAGAATTTGAGGAGGGAGAACTTGGTGCAGATGAGTTTTCAGGCTCAGAAAGTTAGAGAGTCCTCTGATTTGTCAGTTGTTGTCACGTAATAAACGTAATGGACGATAGAATGGACGCAAGTGCAGAAAAGAGCTTTTATTTGAAGAGAGGCAGGCAGACCAGTCCAAATCATCAGACAATTGCGTGGTCACAAAACAGGAAATGGGTCAGGTGATTGGCAAACAAGCATAAACGAGGCAAAACCAGAACCAAGAACGAGATCAAAACAATAACACATGAACCGAGAACAAACGCTTGGTATACGGAAAACTCACTTCACAAAGTCATAAATGTCAGTCTGCCAGGAGGAAAGCTGCCACTGAGTTGTGCCACACAGTCCTAACTTTACTCCCAAAGAAAGGTGATCTGAAAGAGATCAAGAACCGGAGGTCAGAGGCTTTATTGTGTGCTGATTGTAAAATCTTACCAAAGGCTTTGGCCACTAGGTTGAAAGAAGTTTTCAGGCAGATCATACATACGGACCAGTCTTACTGTATACCTAACAGATTCGCAAGGACGAATTGGAAAGTGGAAATGGTTTTTGCCAAAAGATTTCCTGTAGGGGGAGAATTCTTATCAATAATTTACTTGCATCTGTTTTGTGGTATTATTTGGCAGTTTTAGAGCCTTCAGTGGGTCTTCCTGAAAAAGTTAAAACAATTATTTTTTTTATTTTTTTTTTTGTGGGAAAACTACATTGGATTCCAAACAGTGTGCTGTATTTGCCATTAGAGGAAGTGGGTCAAGAGTTAATACATGTTGCAAACCTGAAGAGCTGCTTTTAGATTGCAGTTTAAGAAATTGTATCAGAATTTATCATGGGCACAAATAGTTTGTCTCCTTGTATGTGTGGTTGGGGGATTAGGTTTTGGGAAGAATTTCTTTTGGACTGACTCTAAAAGGGTAAATATTAAAGTAGTTTGCAAATTTTATGAGCATTCAAAGAGACTAGAGTGTGGTTAAAGTCTCGAGGTCTACAAATTGTGTACTGTTTCTCGAAGGAGCCTCTGATCAATGGAGTGTGTTTGGATTTATCTTGTGAAACATGGATTGGACAAAAATGAATAAATACGCACGCAATCACAATATAGGATCTCGTTGACCTAGCTCGGTGGCATTGGATAATAGTCTAATAATAACCCAGAGACTAGGCATTCAGTCTATAGGGACAGTTGGACACTTATTGGAAAGATGTTGAAGTCTTTTAATTGAAGATGAAATGAGTCTTTTACACAACTGCTTAATTGCACACTTCAGCCTAGATGCCGAGCATAATTTTCCAGGTCTAAATATCTCTCCAGATTTGCCGGATGTAGAAGTTAATTGTCCATTAGCTGTTTCAAATAATTTAATTGACTGGAGTTTAACATCAATCGGAGGCTAATCATTGTATTAAATACGTGTAAAGCAGTTAAATAAAGAAAGTCTGATACATTTTAATGCTCCTTGGAGGATTCATGTATGTGGAACTTCAAATTTTAAACCAATGGTGCGTGCTCATGGAATTCAAGCCAAGTTTCTTGGAGGTCTGCAGTGTAGCATTTTGCTTGGTGTTATGACTGTTAATGATTTTTTTTTTTTTATCTGTTTTAAATCATTCTGTACAAGATAAATGTGTTTTGTTTTGTAATCAAAGTCTTGTGAAAGTCTTTTAATGAAATGTTTACCATGCTTCTTTTCATTTTTTACTTTAAATATTACAAAGGAAACAAAGGAAGGGCCGTTTGATAAACTTTGTATTGGGTCAGGCAAAAATTAAAGTGGGAAACAGAAAATCAATGTTGGAAATGATTGTAATTTAGTCAATGTGTTCAAACGACTTTTGTTCCGCAATGGGATATCTTTTTTTGGAATTTGAAAGCATATTGACGTTTGAAGAGAGATTGTGAAAGGTTGAAGACAATATTCTGTATTTTGCCGATGGAACAGGATGAAAAGTATGTTTGTTTGGGGGGGTTTTTTTGTGCTATTGAACTGATGTTTTACTGGTAATAATAAAGGTGATTTACAACTCTAGTTCTCTCAACATACTTCATTGACTCGTTCTTATGAAAACATGGATTACAAAAATTAATGTTTGATCAAAGATCATTTTTGACATCACTGGATAACATTTACGTTTCCAAAGCATGGCACAATTTTGAGCAAATAAAGAATTGTTGTTAATCCTGATCAGCATCACGAAATCCTTGTGATTGTACTGTAATCACTTAACAACCCTAAATGTAACTCTTCTGTAATACTGAACAGTGCACTTAAACACTTAAACTGTTTCTCTCTCAGAGTTCATTTGGTTCTCAGTGGATCCTGTGTGGACGTGTCGGCAGATGAGTTTCTGCACCAAGGGTGAAATGGAGACATATGTGGATTTAATCTATTGCAATCGATTCGACGGTTACAACAGTGGCCGTGCCGAATTCCTGATGAAAAAGACCTACCGCTGCAGCAAGTGCAACGCCAGGAGTTTCCAGTTCGGAGAGGAAGTGGTCACAGATGACAATAGCGAGCATCTCCAAGAGATCTACAAGGCAATACGGCATTATGAGATCTTTCGTAGCCAAGGTCAGAGATTGAAATCTTGACTTCCATTCCAGGGCCTAATTCATACAAACATATATCAAATGCTTAAACCTTCAGATTGGTTACAGTGTTGGCCAATACCAGATTTTCACCAATACTGACCATTTTGTTGAACCGTATCAGCCACATCAGCCAATTTTATCAGCAAGCCAATTAGTTGGTCAGGTCCTATTGTGAACAAGTTAATTCTTATTCATTACCGTTCTAAACATGCAAATATACTGTAGACACACACACTCAAGAACTCTATGGAGGTCAGCTTATGTTTATAAACACTGTGAGAAAAGAGTGTAGAAATTGTAAAATAAGTGTTTTTTCTATGTAGGGATGTGCTCTCGAAATAAGGTGTACACAACTGAAGGAAATGGGTGAGGATACAGTGATTGCATTGATATAGACAAAACATTTATTATAAAGATGTGATCATGATTCAGAGCTTATGTACAGATGCTGATAAATCTGATGGATGCATTGCTGTAATGTAACCTCACCATATACAGGGAGTAACATTGCTTGTGTGTATGTATGCAGTAATGATACAGAGAACTTCCTGGGCAAGGTGATGTCAGTACTGACGGAAGCGCGTGATAGGACGACTGCAGGCAGCTGCTGGTGTGCTCAGCTAGTGGAGACAGTACTCATCCCTACACTGGAACACTGGTGGCTTTCAGGATGCGTGTTCAGGACATTTTACTACCTGGTGGAGAGTGCAGCTGCCTTTGTATATCTTCAGAATTATGATAGGGTATGTGTGTAGTCTAACTGCTTATTTAACTGTATAACTGACCTAGTTGTGATCATTACACATGACTGTGAGAAAGTGTGTCTTGTTGCAGGCGTTGCAGTATTTGACTAAGGCCAGGCCCTTTCCGGAAAATGTAAAAAAAGGCAAGCCTGCATTTCCATCAGCCTTTAGACCTTCCCAATATATCGATGACTTTCATCAAGTATTTATGCATCGGCTCACAGGAGAGGTATGTAAAGACTTGGGTATCCAAGGCTCGAATGCAAATCCAAAGTGCAAATATAACTTGGCAAATACAAACAGGTCTTCATTATGTCTTAATTTCTCCCAGATTCTGTTTAGAGCAGGGAAAATTCTGGAGGCAGAGGAGAATTTTAAGAACGCCTTGAAGATCCTGAACTGCAATCTGCCTCGCAGTTCTGTTGCACAATCCTTTAAGCTCATATACGAGAAGCTGAAGAAACTCCATTATCGGTCCAAACAGTTCCAGATCCCAAGGTATGAGTCTATTCATGTTATCATTGCACAAGAAATGAAGACTGTCAGAATGCAGAACGTTTTATAAGATGATTGTGTCTGTGTGTGTGTGTGTGTGTGTGTGTGTGCGTAGGGAAAGAAAGCTAGAGCGTCTACATGAATGCATCAATTGTCTGTCTTTCCTTTGGAAAATCAATTGCATGCGTGGCCGGCTCAGGTGTGCATCGCTGGCCATCACCATGGAAATCAATCTTGCCTTCCAGAGTACCAGTCCGTTCAAGGTCAGTGTCAAAGTTCAACAGGATTAAGACATGCGGACATGAGTCTGATTTTAATTATGATTCCACAGATTAATCACAGAAAAGGAAAACAGAGAAAGGTGAATCAGAGCAGAGAAAGAGTCTTATTAAAAGTGTGACCAATCATATTTAATGGAGGACATGTTTTTTGTATTATTTGCTTTTAGTTAACTTCAGTCCCTTATTATACCTTTTAATGTATGAACCTAGATTGTTAAACACAGATCTCAGACAGCCATGATCTTTTAAAGATTTGTGCTTTCCTTCAGGTTTGTTAAAGTCTTGTGGCCATTCGTGACTAGATTGTGATGCCCATGACACGGACAAGAATAACAAGTCGTGTGATTGTGTATCTGCAGATCGTCTACTCCGCCATCGACTATCTCAAATACAGTCAGTTTACAGGCGAGAAGAGCGAGTGCAAGCGTCTCGAAGCCTTCCTGTACAGAACTTGTGCCAGCCTTTCAGACCACCCTGCGGGACGGAGGCTGATCAGCCACTTGACTCAAACCCTTGCCGTCGTTAAAATGTGCACAGGGGACCTGGAGCAGTCAATCGAGTGCAGTATGTAGACGTGTCCTTCTTAAAGGCTCAGTTTCCTAATGTGTATATGAAAGAACAAGACTAAGTTTGTGGTGGTATGCGTTCGACAGCTATTCGAGCTCAGCAGCTGGGTGAAGTCCAGAACATACCCGGTTTGGACGTGAGGACCACAGCTGCATTACACCTGCCTCTGCTCCTCACTGACAGGTGGGTATGGGTTGGTGTTGCTTCAGTTATTGCTTGAAACAATTATACCTGATGATGCAGAACATGTGACTGTGTGTGTATGTGTCAATGTGTACAGATACAGCGAGAGTGTGCAGCAGATCCAGACTCTGAGCAAAGAAATGTCAAGCAGCATAGCAAAGGGCTGGTTTTATGCTGCCTGCATGAACTTCTTTCTGTATGCTGGTATGCACTCTGTCAGTCATGGGAAGATCCATGATTATTATTCTGTTACACGTGAACAGCAATGGGAAAAAATTCGTAATGGAGCAAAATAAAATCTATGTATTACATTTTGCAATAGAAAAATTAGATCAGTATTTTTCTATTCTACAATCTTCAAGTACGAATTTTAGAAATACTGTTTTGTAATTTAAATACATATTTCAGACCCATGTATCATAAGTTCAGCCCATCCCTGTCCATGGTCAAATCAACTTTTAGCTGTTATGTTTATGGATAAACAGTAAACCGACCTGAAAATAATTATCTGAAATCTGTCCAGCACGAACCGTTTTGTCCTTGTTTGGTTCAGGATTTGTATTCAGACCATTCGAGGAGTGTTTGGCTTTTGTGGAAGAGTCTCGGTCAGATGCTAACCTGGAAGCTGATAAGAGTCTGATGCTGCATCTTTACTCTGCAGTGGCTCTGTGGTGAGACGTTGCTCTCAGTCACATAGAGTAACTTTACCATATATGACTCTCAGTCACATGTAAGATAGCATTCAGGATTGGTGTAAGACTAAAATACTGGCTCTGTAAGCGTGTGTGCGTGTGTGTGTGTGTGTGTGTGTTCAGGTATGCACGGCTGGAAAATTGGGAGATATTTGCTGTCTTCTTTGATAAGGCGTATAAATTGTACACTTGGATTCCAACCTTCATTGAGTCTATCAGTAGTGGTGGGGTCATGCTCCTGGAGTGCAGCATCCTACTCTTCAGGAAAGAACTGATTGATTGCAACCGTCAAAGAAGGATTACCCTTAAAAGAGCACAAAAGGTTTTTTTAAAGCTTTAATTCAGATTTTTTTTTTTTTTTTTTTTTAAATGAGCGGAACTGAAGCAAAAACAGATAATACACTTTTAATGTGAACCTGTATGGAGAGTTTTTCCAAACTTGGTCCATACGTGATAAAGAACTACTGTGTATGTGTAATATTTTACGATATAGCTTCTACACTAAATAAACATTACCTCAATCGCTATATACATGATGTAACATGCCGTATTTTCTCACACAGCTCTCTTCAGACTTCACACGTTTTGGAAAAAGTCACATCTTCACCCCACGTGTGTTGCACCTGAATGCTTACCTGCACCACCTGACTGGAAGGAAAACGCTGGCGCAGGACCTCTTCAAGGAAGCTCTGGTGCTGTGTGAGAAACAGGGCAACCTTCTAGACCAGAAGTGGATCAGGCAGAGCCAGGTACACAAGCTCAACCATGAATGTCCTCACGCTGTCCACCGACTTCCTTTTACCATTACCCAAGAAAAATGCCTGAAAACTGACTGTATATCATAGAGTCTTAGTGAATTTACATTCTTTAGTGAATCTGGTTTCCTCTCTCGTAGGTTGACTGCTCTGGTGCATGTAGCCACACTCCAGCAGAGTGGTCTACAGCTGTTCTGAGCATGCCCAGATGGGACCAAGCAGCAAAACTCCAGCCTGAGGAGCTGCTTAACTATCGCTTCCACTGAAACAAGCAGAGGTTAGACGGCGTTCCCATATTTTGTAAAAACTTGCAGGTGGTCAAATGTGGCATGAAAATACAAATTGGAAATAAAATAGTGACACCAAACCCAAATCTGTGTCTGTCATTATGAAATATTATGGCGTGTTCTGCAACACGTTTAATCATGAAACATTAAAAGACAGACGTGCAAACAAACGTGCAAACAAAACAGAAGGATGTATGTACGTGTGTTTAGTTACTGTCTTACTGTGTGGCCACATCATTTGCCATCACCCCCCCGCAGAACCTCACTGACACAGCGAGAAATCACCCGTAGCATTAGCTTCACCTGGAGCATACTGGACAATAAATCAAAAGGGCTGCATGGCCAAGTACCACTGCGTAATTCTGCTATCTGCTATTACTATAGAGCCTTATGGTCAGTTTCCACAATAAACTCTCCCCAACAGATAATATTTTGGGGAATCTCGAGCCCATTTCACAGCCAAGCACTCCTTTTCGATTGTAGAATATCGGACCTCTCTAGGAAAGAGTTTATGGCTAATACAAGCCACAAGTTGTCGTCCAATGGGTGGCCCTTGCAGAAGCACGGCTCCAATGCCTCGTTCCGAAGCATCTGTTTGCACAATAAACAATTGATTAAAGTCAGGCAACACAGGGTCCTCACCCAGGACAGTCTGGATGTCTTGAAAAGCCATTTTTGCTTCCTCAGACCACTGAAACTGGTTGGGGCATCTTGAGTACACCATATCAGTCAAGGCTGCTGCTCTGCCAGAGAAATTTGGAATAAATCTGTTATAAAAAACCTGCCATACCAAGGAATGATCTTAATTCTTTTTGTGTTTGAGGTATAGGACACTGTTGAATGATTGTACCCTCTTCACCTGGGGTCTGACCACCCCTTTAGGAATGATGTAGCCCAGATATTCAATTTCAGTTTGGCCACAGCACATTTAAATGGATTGATGGTGAGGCCTGCTTGTTGGAGTCGCTGCAGAACTTTTTGAACGTGTTGTGGGTGCTGTTCTCAAGTGTCACTGTAGAAAACAATGTAATCTAATTTGTCGGTCGTACAAGACAAACCATCCAATATCTGGTCCACAAGCCTCTGAAAAGTGGCTGGAGCAGGAGACAGGCCAAAATGAAGAACCCTTAAATGAAATAGCCCTCGTAGGGTTCTAAAGGAGGATAACTCTCTAGATTGAGGAGTGAGAGGAATTTGTCCTTATCCTTTGGTGAGGTCAACGGTGGTCAGATACTTGCTTTGACCTAGGTGGCCAATTAGGTCACTTATTGGGGGAGTTGAATAGGAATCAAACTTAGACCGTTCGTAGAGGGTTCAGGTATCGAAAATCGATAGAGAATCTTAAGGTTCCGTCGTTTTTTGGAACTAAAACCCCTGGTGATACCACTCACTCTTAGAAGGCTCGATGATTCCCAACGTCAGCATCAGCTCAATCTCTTTCCTCAATGAGGCTTGTAATCACTCAGGTATTCCATAACTCATCCTTTTAACAATAGCATCACTTTTCAACACAATCTCATTTTTAATCAATGTTGTGATGCCCAGATAGTCAGAAAAAAGTTCTGGGTTGCAAAGAGCTCTCACCTGCTGATACCTTTTGGCAAATGATCTAAATTAACACATTCTGTTACCGACTGAGGCAAATATTGCTCTTCCAGTTCCTCTTCCTCAATCACCTGTTGAATCATCAGGACTTGCGACTCTTTCTCAGGATGAGGAATCCACCCCTTAAGCAAGTTAATATGTAACACTTTACTAGACCGGTCCAGACCATGTGTGGCAATTTCATAAGTGGTGGGTCGAAGCTTCTGCTTGATCTCAAATGGACCCTGCCATTTCGCCAATAGTTTGCTCTCTTGATACCAGCACTTTCTGGCCAGGGTTAAAGCTCCGCTCACAAGTGGACCGATCATGCCATGACTTCTGTTAGCTTTGTGCTTCAGCCATGTGAGTTTGAGCCAGTTTTGTCATTGCCTCCAACCGTTCCTTCATCTGCACAACATAAGAGATCACATTTACAGGGCCCCCGCTACCCTGGGTTCCTTCCCAGTTCTTGAAGCATGGTCAACGGGCCTCTCACCTCATGTCTATATATCAATTCAAAAGGAGAAAATCCAGTCGAGGCCTGGGGAACTTCTCTATATGCAAACAGGAGATAGCACAGCCACTGGTCCCAATCCATGCCCAACACACTGATGAATATGTGAAGCATTTGTTTGAAGGTTTGATTGAAACGTTCTGTGAGGCCATATAAGGAGTTGTATGTAAACTTTCGATACAAGATTATACACCTGCTTTAAGAGAGTGGACATAAAGTTAGTACCTTGATCAGTAAGAATCTGACATGAGAACCCCACTCTACAAAAATGTTGCATCAAGCTTGTTGCTACATACTTGGCCTTAATGGCCTTTATCAGGAACACTTTGGGATATCTGGTTGCATAATCAGTTACGACAAGCATGAATTGATTTCCAGCTCAACTCCTTTCTACAAGGTCCACAATATCCATACCATCCATTCATCCATCTTCTACCGCTTACTCCTTCTTCAGGGTCATGGGGAACCTGGAGCCTATCCCAGGATAGCATCGGGCACAAGGCGGGTTACACCCTGGACAGGGTGCCAATCCATCGCAGGGCACAATCACATACACACTCACACATCCATTCATACACTACGGACACTTTAGACACGCCAATCAGCCTACCATGGATGTCTTTGGACTGGGGGAGGAGACCGGGGTACCCGGAGGAAACCCCCGCATCACTGGGAGAACATGCAAACTCTGCACACACACGGCCACTGTGGGAATCGAACCCCCGACCCTGGAGGTGTGAATCGAACGTGCTAACCACTTTTTTAATAAATAAATTAAAAGAATTATTTGTACAGCATTGTATAAATATTCCAAGATGCTTTAGTGATTTACTCTCATTCACTAGACTGGCTCATGAGTTCACAGGTTCCTGTGATTTTGATTTATTTATTATTATTATTATTGTTTAAGCTCTTTAATGGCAAATTAAGCAAGATAATTAAAAAGTGATGTTTTCATTCTTTAAAAAAAAACTATTAGTAATCCCCGTCTGAAAAACCAAGTTTTATTTACTCCTGTATTTATTTATATCTCGTTATCCTTTATCACGGCTTGGGTTAGAAACATCCGGATTTCATCAGTTATACTGTATCTAGGACACCGGTACATCTATGGGTAACTACAACACGACACTTTTATTTAACGCATAACCAAAATGCTTTCACTGGACCTTCAGATTCCTGAAACATTTAGGAAGTGGATTGTTTATTTACAATAAACCTCATAAGCTACTGTCAGATATTCAGATGTTCTTTATAAACTGTGTCAGTAAAATCACATGACTCTATATTCAGATCTAGGAATCTTAATTTTTAGACACATTTTCATATTTATTCCTATTATCTGTTCAGAAGGATATTAAAGAGGAACATTTACAGATTGTTAGACTTCAGTTTTATAAAAGGGATATTTTCAATCACGGTCGTTAGCTGTTGTAAAATCCTTTAAGTGATGTGACTGCCTGAAAATAACTCTTCTCCAGGTTTAAAACCAATGAAACTATGAAACTCTGACAGTTCTGTGACTCCAAATCACAGGTTTATATTACTGTGCTCTTTCTAATGCTTTATCATCTCTATAGCAACAGCATCATTAATTGGGGTTTGTAGGAAAGATGCTAATTAACTGGTTTACAACAAAGAAAAACACTTATGTAGGATACTATTATTTTAATTCCTATGGAAGGAGTCTCCAGTGTCAGTCAGGATAGAGGAGTGTAAGCCTTGCAGATTTGTTTTATGACTTTCAAAAGAAAAAGGCAGCGGGTGAAGGAACAACCATTCATAGCTGCTATAACGTATGTGAACAGGTTTCAGTCGTTCTGCAATATAACATTTTTTAATCAAAAATTGCAGTTGTGGGAAGAAAAAAATAAACATCAGGGTGGTAAAATAGTAACCATAACAAAACCACCCCATCACAGTTTATTTCTTATACAGCAAAATACTAAACAAAATCAAACGAATGAAAGTTAATGCATGTGCCAACAAACCGTCGTTTAAGCGGTTAAAACACTTGATAAAACACTCAAGCACTTTTCTATATTTCCTCCCTCGCCCAGACATCATCTTGGGTTGATTATGTTCCAGTCTTGGATAAGAGTTTAACATGTTCATGTTTATTCAAAACACTACTAGACCTCTTGCTCTTCAGACGCAAAGAACTACGAAACTCGAACACTGGGCAGAAATATCCACCTTGTGGCAGTGTGATCTCTATGTCTTTAACCATGGCATGTTTGTTGGTGCTGGTCTGCTTTGAGTTTTTCAGAAACTGCTGATCTCATGGGATTTTCACTCACGGCAGTCTCTAGAGTTTACACAGAGTGGTGCGAAAACCAAAAAACATCCCGTCAGTGGAGGGCCTACACGCTGAAACACCATGTTGATGAGAGAGATCAGAGGAGAATGAGCAGACTGGTTTGAGCTGACAGGAAATCTGTATTAACTCAATCACACTTTACAACTGTCGTGAGCAGAAAAGCATCTCATAATGCAAAACACATCAAACATTGAGGTGGATGAACTACAACAGCAGTAGACTACATCAGGTTCCACACCCGTAAGACAAGAACAGGAGTCTGAGGCTTTCAGGGGAACACTAAAAGACAGACTGAGCACCACTGCTTCATCTGACCCTCAGGCTTTCACTTTTTCTCCACCCCACTGGTGGTGGTCCTCAATTGTCCAAGAGGGCTCAAGTGGCCCAGCAGGACAGAATAGCCAGCAGTCTCTCCCACAATCAGTGAGTCCAATACCTGTACATTCGCACCAAAACATGCTGGTTATAAGCAGAAACTCGCAGGACACATGGTGTGGATCAGCTATCTGTGAGCAAATGTCATTAACTAAATTTTTTTTTAAGACAATTTTTTCATTCAACAGTTCATGTTGCATTCTTGTCTCCAAATATAATACAGGTGATGGCAAGAAATAAAGCAACTGATCTCATGAAACTAAAATCGTTTCTATTTTAATGTTAAACTATGGAATGTTCTTAAATCCCTGCCCCCCCATACCAAAGTCTTCCCATTTCAGAGTCATCATTGTAAACAAATCATAATGTAAATAAAGTTTCATTAATAAACAATTTATCTGTGCATCGTGTTACGGAACAGACCTGCACATATTTAAAGCTCTTGAGCTCACTCAGGTTCTCCTCTAGGAACAGCAGGTAGATGCTGAGATCCTCAAAGCGGCTAAAGTTGTCAGACAGGCCCTGGGCGCAGCTGAAGGCAGGCAGGCGCTCGTATGGTTGTAGCAACTGCCTTTGCTGCCTCGGCCAGGCACATAGGCATGCTGTGTGGATCACTAAAAACACGAGGAGGATCATGTACACACAGACATTAACGCAGCTGAAGACTTGGAACACGCCCACGGACACCAGCTTACATGGCACCGGAGGGTACGCGCTCCGATTCAGGACAACACCTGAGAACACTCAGATTAGCGATTAAACGCTCGTAGGGACTGACATGACAGCATGCAATCCATGTACACTGGAATCCATCAGTCATGAAGGACCTCCATGCTATAAAGGTCTGACATACCAGTGTGCAATTCACAGGAGAAGTGGTCAATCTGAGACAGGTTGAAGATGTAGTACAGCAGAAAGCTGCAAGCCAGGATTAACGTGGATAGCGTGAGAAGCAGAAATAGCAGGTACTTCCACGCCAGTGCGTATGTTTCCCTTTTTTTTAACAGAAACTGTTCCGCCAAAGGGTACTTCACACAGCCCTCCGCCTCCTGCAGATTACTGTCACACACACACTCATGAAGACTAAAAGGCATAAAGTCTTTGGTTACGAACTGGGTTTTTTTTTTAGTTTTGCTAACGGATCATATTCTAACCTGGTTCTTAAGAATTTCTTCCACAGGTGCACAATTACCTGCAGAAATCCTTGGCGGTTTTCTGGGCGTCGGGGTCGCTGGAGGCGAGGAGAATCACGTGGTTGTAGCAGTGCTCCAGCTCCTCCATGATGAAGCCGAGGTCCGAGGAGAGCTGAGGAGCAGCAGTGAAGCGCCAGAACAGCGTGGGAATGTACACGACCACAGCCAGCAACAGAAGAATGTAAGGAAAGTACTAGAATGCAACACAAAATGTGTCAGGAAGTCACAGTGATTAGAGCAGAAGTTCGGCTTTGGAGTTTAACGTTGGGTTACCTTATGCAGCAACAGAGGGTAGCCGTTCTCTGTACTTTGCCATCCAGCAGCAACCCAGCAGAAAGAATCGACGTACAGTGCCTGGCGCGGGGTGAAGTTAGCGGGCGGGAAACAGCTAATCTGTGAATCTAAGAGCAGAAAAGAGTTGACTATTTAATCCACATTTATCAGTGTCTATACCTTGCAAGCAAGCACTGCAGGAACGGTAGCAACGTTTGGAAGACCCAGTGAAGAACAGGGACATCTGCTGAAGCTCACTGGTGTAACCTAGATGCTGTTAGGGTTTAGAAGTCCACAAAGGAGCGGTGTGCATCCGGACACTCGACTTATTAACCGTTCAATTACAATCGTTCCGTTCATAATCATCACCTCAAACTAAATCCAAACTACCTGCTGACATAAATCTCAATATCTCTGTTCCTTCACTGGTTAAAAAGGCTGAAATACGTAGATTTAAATGTGACACATTATAGATTAAAATAGATATTTTTGAAAGACTCATCATAAATAGTAAAAATAGCATAAACTATTTTAAGTAGTATTATTGCTTCACCTGTAAATGACTAATATGCAGTGATTTACAGGCAAACATTTAAAAGCTGTGT
The DNA here is from genome assembly GCF_023375685.1 of Ictalurus furcatus. Taxonomy (NCBI): domain Eukaryota; kingdom Metazoa; phylum Chordata; class Actinopteri; order Siluriformes; family Ictaluridae; genus Ictalurus; species Ictalurus furcatus. The sequence goes on from NC_071282.1 coordinate 4,890,479, forward strand.
GTATTTTATACAATCACAGCCATACTCATCCTCCTATTGCCATAAACCAACTTTCCCTCCAAAATTTAAACAATGTACTAAAACCTCTGTAGAGTAAATCTTACATTAATTAATATTGTTGATCTGCTTTCACAAATAAAATGGTGAGTAAAATTAAACTAGTCACTAATGACTGGTCAAAAACGTACAATGCCTTAAATTTGACCTCCTGCCGGTCTAAACCCCGCCCCCACTTTCCCAGAGTGATTTTCCGCTCAAATTTGAACTGGCCAATCAGAAAAACTCCTACGCTGAGGTAACTTTAACCGATCAGGAGAGTAGAGGCTCAGAAACACACACATATGCATGTAAATTAATCAGTAATGTGAGAACCAAGCAAGTTTTTTTCTTTTTTTTTTTTTTAGCAAAAATGATTATGAATACACAAACACACACACACACACACTCACCTTGGACACTTCCTTGGCAAAGGAGATGAGAAGCAGAGGAAGCCCCACCGCGACAGAAGTAACCCATTTATCTGTGGCCAGTATCACGCGCACCCCTCTGTATGTCCCCTCGGTGGGTTTCTTCATCAGAAAATGAGAAAACATGTTTTATCTACTGTTATTACAGCGAGAGCTAATGTTATCGGTTATAGATACAGCGAGAGCTAATGTTACCGGTTATAGATACAGCGAGAGCTAATGTTATCGGTTATAGATACAGCGAGAGCTAATGTTATCGGTCGGTTATAGATACAGCGAGAGCTAATGTTATCGGTTATAGATACAGCGAGAGCTAATGTTATCGGTTATAGATACAGCAAGAACTAATGCACTGCAATACAGAGCTGTGAAGTTAATCAGACATGGGCGTAACCACGCATTCTTTAAGGGGGGGTCGTGTCACCCCAATGTTGAGGAAATCCCATCCCCCCCCCCCAAAAATATATATAGTACAAAATATTTTCTATATGTCCCCGTTTAATCAACCCTGCCAACAGATCTGTCTTTTCTACATCTATTCTATTTATTTGTCTATTCTCTTTTAATATATTTCCGTTTGTTAAGGAAAATAGGTGTGACCCCCACTCCAATTGTACACTTGGTTGCGCCCATACTCAACGCAAGTTCCTTGCTATATTAGCCGCTCAGTCTGTAAGAAATGGAGACAGCAGCCAAGTGTAGAAAAGTGCAGCAGAACATACGAACTTTTTTCCAGACAGTCAGTAACTAGATACCTAAATAGTAGGTCACCTTAGATTAGTATAGAAGTCATCATACCATGGCTTAGTTTGTTCTTAATAATGTCAATTAACTTTTGATATTTTCAAACCGGTGAAGAAGGCTAGGCAAACGTCACTTCCGGTTTTGACCATTAACGGTACATTCACTTGTATATCCTCCCGCCGAGTTCACTATGAGGATAGCAGCGTTTCATTCCTTTACATTTGGGCTAAGGACAACTAAGTGATTTCACAAATATAAGCTAAACAACATGATGACATTAACATAATAAATGACACCAGTTACACAAACAGAATATTCAGTTAATCAAATTAAAGTGATCATCTGAGCCAGTCTTTGCTCTTCTGGGGAAATAATGGAACCTGGTCACAGTGCAGGCAGCACAGCATTGCTTGGAAGCATCCGTGGGGAAATTGTATTTACAACATATATAGTGTTGAATTTAATTTCATAGGTAACCATTCTTTGTGAGTTTGTTTAACAGTCGTGATTGCGTGTTTAAATGTTAGCGTGTGTGGTTCAAGGTTATAATCGAAAACGAACGAAAACTAGGAATGGCGAAAAAGAATATAGTCATTAACTGAAATCGAAATAAAAACGAGGCATTACCCCCCCAAAAAAAAAACCTAAAAGTATTGTCTGTTTGCAAAACTAACTAAAATAAAATACAATTATAGAGTAAATGTCCTTAGTTTTCGTCTTTGTCAATATCTTTCAGACTTGACATTTCCGACTGGGAAGCCGGAAATTACGACATTACATGTCAAATTGAACACAGCTCCTCTCCTGGCAGCATGGCGGTACCGGAAGTCGAAAGAAAGCGGTAATAAGATAATGTCTCTGTCAATGTCTGTCAGGGCGAGCAAGTAGGGCATCGCTCATAAATATCTATTAGGCTCTTATGAGGGCCACCTTTGATTATGGCTGCCTAGCATACATGTCTTCATTACAATCAAATCTTAAAAAGCTCAATGTGAAACAGGCACAGGCATGCCAGATCTGTACTAGAGCATTAAACCACCAGTGACCGCATTACAGGTTGAGACAGGAGAGATGCCGTTGTGTATCAGGAGGGTTAAGATCATGCTGGCATATTGGGTAAATGTACAAGGGCATAGCAGGGTGCACCCCACGAAAGTCATCTTACAAGAATGCTCAGGAATTCTATAGGACTAACTTTAATAGCTTTGGATGGTTTGGAAATGCAAAGGCACAAAGCGCAGGTCTCAGTGAGCTAAAAGTAAGCCCCATTGTGACGATACCAAGTGTACCACCCTGGAGATTCATAAAACCATCTGAAGATACAAAATTACAACAAATATTAAGAGAATTCTAAAATAGTGCCACAAGGGATAATAATTCAAAACTATATGGACCAGTATCAGGATAAATTACTCATATACAGATGGTTCCAAACAACCTGAGACAGGCTGCACTGGTGAGGCCTTTTTCATTCCTCGGTTTGAAGTAGCAGTCAAAAAAAAGGCCGACCGATCATTTATCAGTGTACACTGCAGAATTATTAGGAGTCCTATTGGCATTGCAGTGGTTGGAAAAAAATAATCAGAACCAAGATGTCGCTATAGCCTCTGACAGTCTGTCAGCACGATCAAGCATACAGTCAAGGAAAACAAGACATTGTTTACCAAATTCTTTATCTGCTTCTCATACTTCATACTAAGGGGCTAAATGTTTCCTTCTTCTGGGTTCCAGCCCATGTAGGGATAGAAGGAAATGAAACTGATATACTGGCAAAGAGATTGATATAACATGAAACAGCCGATATACAAGTACCATTAAGTAGAGCAGATCAAAACCATTATAAAAAGGGAAACGCATATAAAATATGGCAGGAATACTGGGACACAGCTCACACCAGACGACATCTACATACCATACAAAAACAAGCAGGCATGAGTGAGGCAGGGCAGAAACCCAAAGGAAGAGATGAGAATTACGCGTCTTAGAATAGGTCATGATGGCTTAAATCTAGCATTAAACAGAATAGGAAAAACACCCCACTGGACTCTGCACACACAGCAGTACACAAGAGACGGTAAAACACATTCTGTTAGACTGCAAAAGGTATGGGGAAGAAAGAACTGAGCTAGAGATGCAGACTGGAAAACAAAACCTGACACTAGAGAACTTGCTGGGGAAAACATCTGGGAAAATGCACCGCCCTAAAAAATTCTGGGTTAAATGAGACACTCAATCTAGTTGGAATATCTAGTATATAGTTATTCATCACTTTATTCTCTTTTATTTATGTAGTATTGTTTCTGTATTATTATTTTTCCATTTGATTTTCTCTGCCAATCTACTGCCCACCCTCCAGTCCAGTAGGTGGCGGTAATACACCGTTAACTGGTTTGCCAACGGCCATTAAACCAAAAAGACGACGAAGATGCAGATTTGGGCGTGGCCTGTAGCACTACTTTTGAGCTCATGTGGGCCATTTGTTTTGTTGCAGTTACTCGTGGCCTGTAGAATCAATGTGTGGTAAAACTTACCATTCAGATCTTGCAGTACTGGGCACTTTAGGAAAGTAATAATAATAAAATAACATTAATAGTAATAACCTTCCTCAAAGTGACTTGTAGAGCGCACAGTGGAAATGGTCTGTGAACACGTGCTGATTACACGTGCAGAACGATCAACCAACACGTGCAGCCCTAACCGACTGAACAAGTGAGAACGACTCAAATGATTCAAGATGATTCTGAAACGGTTCATTTAAGAAATCATTACCAAAGCCGCTTATCCTTTTTCGATGGTTTTAATGAAGGAACTGAATCAGTTGAACCGACTCTCCATTTAAGCAAATCACCCAGTAAGCCAACGCCGACGAGATTTAAAAACTTAATATTTTTGATGCATTCAAACGAATTGGACACGAATTTATACTTCCAATACATTTAACTAACTAAAAAAAAAAAAAAAAAAAAACCCTACAATCGGTCTGATTAGCTTCAAATGCTCAGAGACGAAAAGGAGACACGAATTTGCTTGAGAGAAACTTAACGGATTGAGATTATTTTATTCACACACAAAAAAGAACAATACTCGCTAAAATAATAATAATAATAATAATAATAATAGTTACCGCAAAAAAGTGACAAATTACCTCCTTAAAAATAGTTTACCGCCTTAAAATGCATGTGTTGTCGCAATGCAACTCATCTGTCAGCAAACTGTCAAAGTTAACCAAAATCTAAGAGAAATTTTGAGAGTAATATCAAATACATATTAATATTGAGATTAATATTATATAAAATGAGTTACCTGACATGGATGCATCCAAGATGTCCACCGATGAAAAAAAGAACACAATCATCCTTGTGAGGGAAACTTAACGGCGCGCGGAAGTGACGTAGGCAGTAATGTAATTGGTTGATAGTTAATACATTGTGTTGAGAACGTGTGATTCCATATGAATAATTAAATGTTGAGCCAACTTGTTTAAATGACAATAAAACTAAATCGGCTATTAATTTGATCAACTGAATAAAGTAAGTTGAACTTACTAAAGTCAATAAATATTTTTACAGAGTACTTTCAGTGTGGACTATATAAAGAGACTTTTTATAGAGATGTTTGCGAGATTAAAGAGATTTTTGTGTGAGATTTTAACCAAATAACCTTTTTGTCTAAGTCATGTTTTAAGCTATTTTTTTAACCTTAGCGGTTTCAAAGTGCTTTACACTGGTTCTCATTCTGACACACCAAGGTTATAATCGAAAACGAACGAAAACTAGGAGTGAAAAAACCTAGTTGTTAACTGAAATCGAAATAAAAACGAGGTATTACCAAAAAAACGACAACTAACTAAAACTGTATTGTCTGTTTGCAAAACTAACTAAAATAAAATACAATTATAGAGTAAATGTCCTTAGTTTTTGTCATTGTCAATATCTTTGAGAGTTGACATTTCTGACTGGGAAGCCGGAAATTACGACATTTCATGTCAAATTGAACACAGTATAGCTCCTCTCACACCATGCTCCTCTCCTGGCATCTGGCGGTACCGGAAGTTGGAAGAAAGCGGCAGAGTCCTATTTGGGATTACTTTATATATGACTGTGTGTCAGATAAAAGCAAGTGTCCTGCAGTGGAAGGTGGTGAAATATGTGGACAATTTATTAAAGGGAAAAATCCCACGAATTTGAAAGTACATTTGAGAAGCGCGCACAAGGAGGCTAAACTAGTTTACCTTAATAAGGTAAAGGAGAACGCCACGCCCCCCTCCCCCGAAACAGAAGCTGACCCCGGTACAGGGCTAGACAGCATGACGGAGACTACCGCAGGACAGAGAACACTACAGCAGTGCTTTCACCGGAGAACCGGTAGCTGTTGGTTAGTAAATACACAGGAACACCACAAGCGGCAGGAAGCGCTGGTTCATATGTTTATTGATACTGGGATGTCTACACAACTGTGTGAGTCGATTGCCTTAAAAAATTTCTCCACTTTACTCGAACCAAAGTTCAAAACACCTGGAGCTGCAAGAGTCAGTAGCCTTATTGGGGCTAAGATGGATATGGCAAAGCAGAAATGAAAAGAGATCATTAAAAATGTGAGGAGGCTGAACCTATGTGTAGATGGTTGGAGCAAGAGAGGATTAACAGAATCTTTCATGGGTGTGTCAGTTTATTTGTGCCCATATGTACATTTTATGTACTGGTGTTATTGTTGAATACATATTTCTAAAATTGTATGATGTTTTTGTTGAGTTTTTATTACACAATACTTTTTCTGGCCTTGACAAATAACCCATATTACAAAACACTAAAACTAAGCATTTTCAAAAAAAAAAAAAAAACTAACTAAACTAGCAAACCCACTTTAAAAAACTAAACTGAAATTTGAAAACATAATGTCAAAACTAGATAAAAAATAAAAACTAATAAAAATGCTAAACTATAATAACCTTGACACACACTCTCCCACCAATGGTAGCAGAGCTGAGCAACTTGGGATTCAGTGTCTTGCCCAAGGATTCCCTCCACAGTTATGTCTGGTATCTGACAGATACCTGTATCTGATAAATCTCTCCAATGCGAGCAGATGATTATCAGCACAGTGTAACAGAATGTTCTATTATGGACAGAGAAACAGTTATATTCTGCTTGTTCAAATTTATCATTAAAGTCTGGCATCATGCACAGAAAGTTTACACTGTATTATTCACATCCACAACAGAATTCTGGAGTTGATCAATAGAGGAAAGAAGAAGCAGGTGAGAACAGCATTAAAACTAAAAGAACCTGAACAGAAGATTTGAGATTTTTTTTTTTTAATCAGTAGAAAGAAGAGACAAACAAGCTAGTACCGGATAAAAACCGGTTTCTTCAAAAGACCAGCAACAGAATGTTTTTTTAAAATAATAATTATTGAATTATTATTGAATTTATTATTATTATTATTATATAACCCTCTCCTGATTGATATTTTTCAACAACGAGATCCCATCCATACCTACTTTGTAATCTCTTTGCGGGCTATGGTTTTTCAAATTGGATGTTACCAAGACAATGTCAGGGGGAAAAAAAAATCCTTCTTCTTCTTCTTTTGGTTTTAATGGCAGTTGGCAAACCAACTTTAGGTGCTTTACCGCCACTTACTGGACAGGAGTGTGGGCAACAGATTGGCAGGAAAACAAAAAAAAAAGTAATAATTTATAACTATATATACTAGATATTCATACTAAATTACTAAAGTCTCTCACTTATCCAAATATTTTTCAGATAATTAATTAGAGGACGGTGCACTTTTCCAGATGTTTTTCCCAGATAGTTCTTTAGCGTCATGTTTTGCTTTCCAATTTGCATATCTAGGTCAGTTCTTTTGTCCTCATATCTTTTGAAGTCTAACAGAATGTGTTTTACTGTCTCTTGTGTATTGCAGAGGCTGCAGAGTCCAATAGGGTGTTTTCCTATTCTGTGTAATATTAGATTTAAGCCAACATGACCTATTCTAAAACACATAATTATCATCTCTTCTTTTGGGTTCCTGCCCTGCCTCATACTCACGCCTACTTGTTCAGGAAAATCCTCTAGGAACAGATGTACTTTATTTGCAGTTAATCAGTGAGGTGTATACTAATTTGTATTTAACATGAGTTTGAAAGTGATTGGTTGATTCTGAACACTGCAACATTCCCAATTATAAAAGAGTATGCACACTTGTACAAGCTGGGTACTGGAAGTGTTTTATTATTATTATTATTATTATTATTATTTTCCCTAAAATGATTCTTATTGTTTTCACTTTAATTAATAGGTTAAAATTTCACAATAAAGGTAGGTTTTGACATTTCATTTTTTTAACATCACAAAAACCTGCCATTTTTACAGGCGTGTGTAGACTTCTTATATCCACTGTATATTCAGAACTATATTTTGAGACTGTCTGCTAAGACTGGGGTTTGAGCACCCTCAAGGGGTGGAGTTAAGTCCAAATACCATTTTCCTCCATATTTTCTCTCTAATTTAGTCTTAGCCAATTTCCACCCAGCAGTCAGGTCTCCTCTATCATGCAACAAACCAGCTAATGGTCATACTAAATTCAGGCAAAATCCATGCAGCCTATCAAAATCATTATTTCACATTTTCAGGAAAATGCAATTCCTGAAATTCAACAACTGTCTGAAACTTGGCTGACCCCAATGGTCATTATTCAGCCAAACATCCAGTATGCTGGGGTCACCTCCAGGGTTAGGGTTACCTATTCAGCTGGGACTGACCTAATGGGTAATGGGCACAGATACAAAGGGGGATAGAGCTTTTTCAGTTGTTGCCTCTCGTTTATGGAATCAAATGCCACTGGACATCCGCCTTGCACCTTCTTTTACCACTTTTGAATAGAGGCTTAAACCATATCTCTTCTCCCAGGCGTTTAAATCAAATTTTTACTATTGTCTATGGTCTCTTATTATTTGGTTTTATTCTGTTTTACTTTCCTTGCTCTGTTCAGCACTTTGGTCAGCTTTGCTGTATGAAATGTGCTATTTAAATAAAATGTACTTACTTACTTACTTACACAGATGGCTCATAAGTAACTTCAACAACAGATGAAACCCTGGTCTGTTCAGTCAGAATGAGGCTATCAGCAACACAGTCTGTTGAATGCTGTGTCATCAATAACAGTGACGAGCAAACAGCTGAATCACCTGTTTGTTCAGCGTATAGAATGACAGTTGTTTTAAGAAGTCTCCTCTTTTTTTTTTAAATATGAAATTATTTCACCATGGTCATTTCTATTGGTTGTTTTTCTATTAGCATCTGCACTTCTGTAGTCAGTTTAGCCAATTTGGTTTTGTACCACTGTGTGGTGGACCCCTTGTGTTTGGTGTGAAACTGTAAACACTACACTGTAGCCAGACAGACGTCATATCCTCCATACATCTTTTATACCGCTTATCCTTCCTTCAGGGTCACGGGGAAACCTGGAACCTATCACAGGGAGCATGGGGCACAAGGCGGGTACACCCTGGACAGGGTGCCAATCCATCGCAGGGTGTGCCCACATACACATTCACACACCCATTCATACACTACGGACACTTTGGACACGCCAATCAGCCTACCATGCATGTCTTTGGACTGGGGGAGGAAACCGGAGTACCTGGAGGAAACCCCCGCAGCACGGGGAGAACATACAAACTCCGCACACACAGGGCCATGGTGGGAATCAAATCCCCGACCCTGGAGGTGTGAGGCGAACGACTAAGCCACCGTGCGCCATATCCTAATAAAATTGAATAAAATGGACAGTACGCTACTGAAAAATCCAGAACATTACATCAATTACAGCATGGACGAGTTGTTTTTGACAAAACAACACAACAGTAAGGCAATTACCTCCAAAATGTATTGATCAATTTAGACATAAGGATGCTGCAAAATCCATCTGTAAGTCCATCTGTTTGACCAATTGACCATGTGTTTTTGGAGATGGTAGCTCAGTCTAAACTGGATTTCTCATTAGGAAAATTTTGGCAGTACTCAGGTTTGTTTGTGGCTTAAAGGCAGTAGTACATTTTATTCATGGTTATTAATTTATTAACAGAATGATCTATTCTGACCATGCAAATTGGTGGTGAGTTTAATATCTGGACCATAAACATTAAAACAGTACCAGTGGCTAACCCATCCGCCATATTGGAAGCGTCCAGGCTGCCATATAACTCCATATGTGCATGTTATCCTGGTCTACTCTGATTTATTTATTTTTAAATCAACTGTAAATGGCTTCATGTTGAATCAAAATTTTCCACAAATTTGCCTTTTTACATTCACGACAAATGTCTACACACAGAAAAAGATTTAAATATCACTTAATATATGTAATGACTGCTTGGAAAGCAATTACATTTTGATTAAATTTATGACTAGACATCTGCCTTTTTTTGTCGGCCAAAAATAATTCTACGCATGCGCAGTGCACAGGAAGCGCAGGCAAACAAAGAGGAAGCGCGTGTGCTTGACTTAAAGGGGGACGCGGTGTGCAGCGAGCACAATTGTTTGCTTCGGTACGCCATTTCAAACAAACAAAAAGAGAAGAAAATCGGAATTAGGACGAGAAGAGAACACAAATACCGAGGAGGTAAGACGGGTGGTTTGTTTTAGAGCCGGTATGAGCATGTACATTACCTGCCTTAGCTGACAATCAAGTCAGCTTTAGCTGCAGCAGTTAGCAGTGCCCTCAGGCTGAATCCTAAGTGCTCCTGTACTCCCTATACAAGTGCACTAGGATAGTACAATATGATGACTTAGGCACCCTATGTTGCGCACTTGATATACAATACGTGGATATTCTGGATGATACCTAATACTGGAGTCGCGATATGGTGTGTAACAAGTTAGTTAAGCAGGCTAGCTTCATTGTCGTGGTTCCAGTGAACAATATGTTCTTGTTGTATGATTGAACTGCTTTTACATTTTTACTCACCTTATTATAAATCGAATTGAGTTAGCTTTGTTAGCTAACGTCTTTTACTTTGCAAGATCCAGCGTCCTCTGTGAAGTTATTCAAATTCAGACACTATATATATTTAAAAAAAAAATAATAATTCAAAAGTATAGTGGCTGCTGTTATTTGTGAGTTAAAGTTTACTTTGTATCTTAGTATTGTTATTATTAAATGCAGAATTTCAGTCTTAAGGTTCAATTGCAAACACTTCCTGTTTATTCGTGTGACGTCATCACGCTGAAGTAAAGATGCCACGTGAACTTAATGCTGATGTTGATTTTATGTTTATCCTGTCCTCTAGATATCACACTGCCCTCTGTAAGATGCCCCACCTTCCAATGTAACCCGGATGCATGGGCTCGGCTTTTGCAAGGCAGCAAGAACCCTCTGCAGGACTTCCCGTCTGTGCCAGACACAAAGCACGTGTCCGCTCCTCCTGCAGTACTGTTGCCCTCTGATCCACGCTTGGGGCTTTGCCTTGTCAGCGAGACCGCCGTCGAGACGCTTCGGTCTCTCATCTCAGGCTTTCCTTGCCGTCTCTCGGGCCACGTGGCAGGACGAGCGGACGACCATGGCTGAGCAGAGATTCTGTGTGGAGTATGCCAAGCGAGGCCAGGCAGGCTGCAAAAAATGCAAGGAGAGGATCATGAAGGGGCTGGTGCGCATCGGGAAGATTGTGCCCAACCCGTTCAGCGAGTCTGCAGGAGAGATGAAGGAGTGGTATCACGTCAAGTGCATCTTCGAAAAGCTGGAGCGTGCGCGGGCCACCACCAAGAAGATCGAGGACATTACTGACCTGGAGGGCTGGGAAGAATTGCAGGATGAGGAAAAAGAGCTGATCAATAAGCTTGTTGCAGGTATGAAGGGGGTTGGGGGTGCAGGGGATCCACTCGGTGATGCTGTTTGAATGCTTAAATCGTCCACTCTCTGTCTCTCTTGTCTGATAAGAACTGGCTGCTAAGGCTAACGCAAGTCCAAAGAAGAAGGTGCAGGCCAAGTTAAACACCAGCGGCCAGTTATCAGCTCCTCCTGCTGATCCGACGGTGAACGCGCCACGCAAGTTTTCCGGCTTCACAGGTATTCACCGGAGATATGTTAATATCGGCAGCACAGTAAACTCTCGAAGAAACTCTTTAGGATGTCCTTCTGGGTGGTGACGGTAAATCCAGTTCACATTGGGCCATATCGCACTGCCTCGTTATTGATTATTTTCCAATAACAGCATGTCACACCATGTTCTAAGCTTTACATGTACTATCATATACGTCATTATAGACAATACAGTCTAACTCGCTCTTGAACCTCTGGGGTTTGGGGGGGGTTATAACTCGCCTCCACCCTGTGTGCGCAGAGTTTGCATGTTCTCCCCGTGCTTCGGGGGTTTCCTCCGGGTACTCCGGTTCCCCAGTCCAAAATACATGTGCTGTAGGGTGAATGTGTGAGTGATTATGCCCTGTGATGGATTGGCACCTTGTCCAGGGTGTCTCCTGCCTGTTCCCTGGAATAAGCTCCAGGCTCTGTTAGGCTTATTAGGTGGCTTATTTTGATACCTCAATATATCGTGCTCATAGAGTACTTATGCTGTCCGTCTTCCACAGCAACAAAGGCAGGTCCATCTTCGTCGAGTCCAGGGCCATCACCCGCAAAAGCGTCTCAGGGCAGCACGCTGTCCACTCAGTTTTGCCAGCCGGACCACAAGGACTGTCTGTTCCGCGAGTTCCGCAAGCTCTGCGCCATGGTGGCCGAGAAGTCCAGCTACAATGCAAAGACAGAGATCATCAAGGACTTCCTAAAGAAGGGTTCTGCTGGAGGTGGGAATTAGGAATAGGTCAGAAACTATGGTTTCCTTTTGTTTCAAAGAAATGCCAAAGGAGAACTAGCACAACCTCTTCTTCTGTTTCTCTCTCTCCCTCACTGTTCCTCCCACAAAGACAAGTTTAAAGGAGATCTCTACCTGACAGTGAAGCTGCTCCTCCCAGGCGTAGTGAAAAGCGTTTACAACCTCAACGACAAGCAAATTGTCAAACTCTTCAGCCGCATCCTGAACTGCAACCAGGACGAGATGGTGCGCGACCTAACACAGGTCAGTAATCCTGTAACACATTAAAAACTATACGATTTGGAGAGGGGGGAAAAACCCGTTTTAATTTTTTTGGGGTCGAAGGGAGACGTGTCCGAGACGGTGAGGATGTTTTTTGAAGCCAGCAACTCGTTTCCTCCTTCAACCAAGAGTTTGCTGACCATCCAGGAAGTGGACGCTTCGCTAACTCGCCTGGCTCAGCTCACTAAGGAAGACGAGCAGCAGGCAGAACTGGAGGACATCGCGAAAAAGTGAGCCTCGTCGTCTTGTCGGTATAGCACGTGTCTGACAACGTACAAAAATGTGTGCGTGTGGTTGCAGGATTTCTTCTTTATTTATTTAAAGAAAACTCCTTTGTTTGGATAACAGATGCACTGGGAACGACTTGAAGTGTTACATCCGTCTGGTGAAACATGATCTGAAGATTAATTCCGGTGCCAAACACGTGTAAGTATTCACTAACAACAGTTACGAAGGGATACAAAGTAATAGACGTCATCTTTTGCAACGTACTTTAATATCTCTTGCAGTGCGCTGATTGAATTCGTTAATTAATCGACCCATGCAGCAAGTTTTTGTCCCAGTCAACAGCTATTGATCCCCCCCCCCCTTTTTTTTCCTTCTCTGCACAGCCTGGATGCTTTAGACCCCAACGCCTACGACGCCTTCAAAGCCTCTCGAAACCTCGGCGACGTGATCGACAGAGTCCTGCGCAATCAGCAGGAGGCATCGAACGGCGGCGGCCCGAGGAAGCACTTGAGTGTCGAGGCCACACTTATGACCCCCGTGCAGCCCATGCTGGTTAGAGCTACTTTAAAATGTTTTAAAAGCTTTAAAAACTCGAGCTATGAATTATTAGTCTATCCAGGTGGATAATCCATAATTCAAACATTTTATTATCACCCAAGGCTCATCGTGATCCACAGTGGACTTTAATGAATTAAGCTGCGATACCTTTGAGTTTTGAGCCGTTTGTTTTTTGTTTTCTTCTCCAGGCCGAAGCCTGCAAGTCCATCGAGTACGCCATGAAGAAGTGCCCCAACGGAATGTACTCTGAGATCAAGTACGACGGCGAGCGCGTGCAAGTGCACAAGAACGGTGACCACTTCAGCTACTTCAGCCGCAGCCTCAAACCCGTGCTGCCTCACAAGGTACGCCGGATAAAATTTCGCCCTTGTAGAAACCAGCCCATTCGTTTGAATCGAACGATTGCAAGATGGATTCCTTTTCTTTCCCAGGTGGCCCATTTTAAAGACTTCATACCGCAGGCTTTTGCCAGAGGCCAGAGCATGATCCTAGACGCTGAGGTTCTTCTGATTGATACCAAGACCAGTAAGCCTCTGCCGTTCGGGACGCTGGGAGTTCACAAAGTGAGCGCTTTGCCGAGTTCTTATATTAACGTAGAGGCGTGTGATTAGCGATGTCTGTCCGTGACGTTCTGACTTTGTGTTTCAGAAAGCGGCGTTTCAAGACGCACAAGTGTGCCTGTTTGTTTTTGACTGCGTTTATTTTAACGGTGTCAGCCTCATGGACAAGTGAGTGCTTTATTAACGGCTCTGTTCGCACCTTTGATTTATTTATTTATTTATTTTTATTGAGGTCTTGTCGTGTTTTCCCAGGCCGCTTTGTGAGAGAAGAAAATTTCTTCATGATAACATGGTGGAGGTTCCGAACAGGATTCTGTTTTCGGAGATGAAGCACGTCACGGTACGTTTTCCGTTTCCTAATTATGTACGCACGTCAAGCATTTGGACATGCTGGATTGAATATGGGGGGGAAGGGGTTTCCATTTGCCTTAAAGATAAATGTAAACAGTGATGTCAATGTCCCGGTGTAAGTTTCTAAATGAAAGTTTGTTTTTCCGAACAAGCCGGATTTCCACAAGTGCCACGCAAATGCTCTTCCGTATGATTTTAAGAAGGAAAAACCAACTCGATGCCCATGATATGAGCGAGAATAAAAACAGTTGTGTTCTGACAGAGAGCTGCTGACCTGGCGGAAATGATCACGCGAGTCATCAGAGAAGGACTGGAAGGACTCGTTCTGAAAGATGTCAAGGTAAAGCGACTCACAGCGAAGAGTTAAATGTCCTGCTCACAGCCCTAATGCCAGGTAGCAGTCTGATGGTGCTGAGGTGTTGTATGCAGTACATGAGTGAGACCTGATCTCGGTATGTCGCAGGGGGCGTATGAACCTGGTAAACGTCACTGGCTGAAGGTGAAGAAAGATTACCTGAATGAAGGTGCGATGGCGGACACGGCCGATTTAGTGGTCCTGGGGGCGTTTTTCGGAACCGGCTCAAAAGGTGTGTCTACTTCAAGGTGGCATTTGTCACGTTTAAAATTCTTTCTGGAACTAGAATAATCATAATATATTATACATGCATTTAAACAAGTGCGGTTTGCAATAATTCCATGCTAGCTTATTCGTTTGAGGTTTGTGTTCACATTTATTTTCTGGCCCAGAATGTAGCTCAAGGCAATGTACACAGTAGCGTTCATATATATGGTGTCAAAATATCAAAGCCCAGCTATAGCTTTGCTGATTTACGTTTGTCCCGTTCTGTTCCACGTAGGTGGAATCATGTCCAGTTTCCTCATGGGCTGCTACGATCCCACGACAAAAAAATGGTGCACAGTGACGAAATGCTCCGGAGGCTATGACGACGCCACGCTGGCCAGGCTGCAGAAGGAGCTGGACGTCATTAAAATCGGCAAGGTAAAAAAAATAATCCCAACCTTAGCACTTCATCTCCATCGCCCTTAATTCCAATTACAGTATCCTGATGATGGGTTATTTTACTCTCTTTCACAGGATCCCAGCAAGATTCCACCCTGGCTAAAAATAGTCAAGAACTACTATCCAGATTTTCTCATCCGAGATCCTGAGGTAAAGAAAGAACACGTCAAGGATTTACACTGATCAGCCATAACATTAAAACCACCAATAGGTGACGAGGATATATTAGGCCGCAGTTGAACAGTCAGTTCTCAAAGTTGATGTGTTGAAAGCAGGAAAAATGGGTAAGCTTAAGGATCATAGCGACTTTGACATGGGTCAAATTGTGATGGCTAGACGGCAGATCTTGTGGTTGATACTTTCCAAAAGCTGTCCAAGAAAGGACAACCAGTGAATCGGCGACAGGGTCATGAGCACCCAAGGCTCATCGATGCTTTTATATTTTGAACAAACATATTTAAACATGTTAATAATGAACTCTTATTTACTTAGTTCAATTTGCAACGGTTCTCTCGTTCACAGAAAGCCCCAGTTTGGGAGATCACAGGAGCCGAGTTCTCCAAGTCGGAAATGCACACCGCTGACGGCATCTCCATCCGATTTCCGCGATGCACTCGTATGCGTGATGATAAGGACTGGAAGACGGCCACCAACCTTCCCCAGCTCAAGGTTTGGCAACTCTAAGAAGGGATGATTACTATATACATACACTATATGCCCAAAAACTATGTGGACGCCTGACCAAAACTATGGGCCTTAATATGGAGTTG
This sequence comes from Ictalurus furcatus, assembly GCF_023375685.1. NCBI lineage: Eukaryota > Metazoa > Chordata > Actinopteri > Siluriformes > Ictaluridae > Ictalurus > Ictalurus furcatus. The sequence goes on from NC_071282.1 coordinate 4,906,270, forward strand.
GTCACCTTTTGCTGCTGTAACGACTTCCACACTTTTGAAAAGGCTTTCTGCTAGATTTCGAAACGTGGCATTCAGATTCGTCCCAAAGGTGTTCAGTAGGGTTGAGGTCAGGGCTCTGTGCAGCTCACTCAAGTTCTTCCACACCAATTTTGACGAATCGCGTCTTTACGGAGCGCGCTAGATGCAAGGAGTTCTTAAGACGTTCTAGACAGTTGTGTTTCCAACAGTTTGAGGAGGACCCACATACATGTGGTCAGGTGTCAACATACTTTTGGCCATATAGTGTACGTTAAACCAATGTAGCCTGGGACTAATATTTGTGTTTTAAGGCAAGATTTGTTCTGGGTCACGTGTAACATCTGCAATGCCATGCTATGAACAAACCTCTTGGTGAGTAGATACAAGGGTTAAATGGTCGACATGTCCATTTTGCAGGAACTTTACCGCGTTTCGAAGGAGAGGTGCGACTTTGAGGTGACCGCAAGGCCGTCTACAAGCAGCAAAGACGACAAAGGCTCGTCAGGAGGAGACAGCGGAGGCAGCTCACCGTCCACCTCCAATGGAGCAGCAAGCTCAAAGCTAGCCAGTAAGTGCATCCAATTTCCAACATTCAGTTTCAGGTTTTATAAATCCTGACTTGTGCCTGGATTTTGTTCAGTGATTACAGTTAATGCAAGTGGTTTGGCACGTTGTCATTACACCAGCCATCTCCAAGTTTAGTAGGAGGAAAATCTGTACAACCTGGCATTCGGGAACCGCCTTCATTTGTGCCATATTCCTTAAAGCTCATTAATTGAAAGGCATATTTGTTCCAGAAAATGGTCATACTCCAAAGCGAAAGCCGGCGAAACCCGTAACTCCATCCTCAGCCAAGAGGAAGCTGCCCACTGAGGAACACTGCGCAAAGAAGGTCTGCTGCATGTTGAAACTGACAATTTTTCCCCCTGCACCGTACATAGCGTGCTACAGCTTTTGCACTTTGTACAGATTTTTCCGCTGTCCTGCAGAGGTTCACTTGGGTCACTTGTTCTGACTTGTTTCAGATTAAGGTCGAAACATTTCACGGCAACGGGCAAAGCAAAGCAACCGCTTCTCCGGCTAAGGCTGCTGACCCGCAGCCTGAAAAGGTCAGTGTTCTTTTGTGCAATGAAAGAGTGAAGAAGAAGGGGGGGGGGGGGCGCGCGCATATACAACAAGAGAATCAGTCACGCACTGTAAACACCGATTCATTTTCTATAACAGTACGTGGGTGGGGGTTTGGGAGTGATTGGTGGGGGTAGAAGAGAAGCCATTGACAGAATCACCTGTTTCATAGATGTTCCATAATATCAAGTGTAACTGTAAATGGATTAAAAAGTATGACTTGTTCTTTAATTTAAAAAAAACTAAAGCAATCCCTGGCTGTGCTGTAAGAGGAATAAAACACTTCACAACGTGCTGTTACAGGGTGAAAGAAGAAAAAAAAAAAAAACACCCAGCGTGAATTTTTGTCCTACAACAGCATGCCCCTTGTGTTTTATTCCTTACTTAAAAGATCAGTTGGAAGTCATCTATGGAAAAAAAAAAAATTTAATTACATTTTTTTTTGCAGACTCTGCTGAACATCTTCACCGGCGTAAAACTGCACCTCCCAGAATCGGTGCAGGAGTTTGAGAAGCTGCGGCGCTACTTTGTGGCGTACGATGGCGATCTCGTTCCGGATTACGACGCTGCCTCTGCGACACACACGCTAGCCGAGCCCGAGGAGGGCAGCCAGGCGCAGAAAGTCAGCTCCAACTGGATCTGGCAGTGCGTAAGGAAAAGACGAGTGGTTCCTCCCTGCTGAAGGACAGAACCACCCTGATGGGGCAGCGTGCTGCTTTTGGAAACATTTCTTCTTGTGTAATAAGAAAAAAGTGGCCTTCAGACGTGTTCATTCAGGACAAACTTTATGAACTCGTGGCAGTTTACTTTTTGAAATGCTATGTTACCATGGTGTGGTAGATCAATAGCAACATTTCCAGTACAAGCTTTCCAGTACCTCCAAATCGGATCAGTTTCATGTTTTTTTTTTTTTTGTCTTTTGGATAGATTTGGTAGTTCTGGGATCATGATATTATGCAGAAGCTCAATCTTTGAGCATGTCATGTGCTGAATGTCATTTTATAGAAAACAAAACCAGCTTTCTAGAATAGGAGAGAACATAGCTTAGCCTATGCACAGCAGAACACACACCTGGGCCCCGTTCTTGGTGCATGGATTAAGTTAGCTGGATTTGTTCGTCGAGCAAGATGAGCAAGATGAGCAAAATTTTAACCTGCTCTGGAGCAGGTTAAAATTTTGATTTCTTACATTTACGATATGGACAATGAACGATTTGACGTTCTGTTTTAAAAAAAAAAAAAAAAGAGGGAGAACCAGTTTTTTGGCAAAGTGTACAGTATTACACGATGAGTCAAATTATAAACACACCAACATAAAGCAATAAAAGTCTGGGACGGTCCTAAATATTAATGCAAAACAAAAAGGTGCAGATTAAAGTGAACATTTTTTAATGCTTATTTACAACAAAACCATATTTCATGCTTTTTTAAAAAAAATAAAATCAACACTGACATTGTTTCATTAACATTTCTCACCACTAAAATAAACACTGCTCATTTATCAATGTGTTTATGTTTGGTATTTAAAAAACAAACAACTATATCCCAACTAGCTACATATAACTGCAAAGACTCGTACATTTACAGATTCCTTCTTTGTGGTGTATTTAATGAATCATGTTAAACCACAGCACTGATTTATTTTCTACTACAGTAAGGTTTATATTAACGCGCTCCTATGAGAAAATATATAAAAATAATAGTTACAAGGATAGGGTTGCGAACAAGTAAATTGCTGTGGTACGAGAGGAATAAAACATTTCAAGGTGTGCTATAAGTCAACTTCAGGGTGGTCGTTGATTGATTGATTTATTTTCTTTTTCCTTCCTGTTTTTATTCTTCACTTAAACTGATTCGGAACGAAAGTTGATGTTCATAAGATGCTCCGATTCTGTAGTACTCTCTGTAGAAAACTGGAATTTCCTACTGAAAGCACGCAGAGATATATATATATATATATATATATTTTCCATGTCGTGACTTTTCGAAATATGTTAGGTACCTAAAAGGTTAGCAGCTTCTTATGAATCAGTGTCCAGTTTCCTCTTCCCAGCAAAGCCAGGCCACGACTCTCCCTGAGACTGTGGGCTCAAATCAAACTCCTCCATCATGTAGCAAGGCTTTTAAAAAAAAAAAAAAAGACGTTAACAAACATCTACAGAATACAAGAGGATTGTTTACTCGACAACTTCATTTCACTAACAAACGTCTAGTCCAACGTTTTCTTATATGCAACAGTCAGCTCCAGAATTCTTGGCACCCTTGGTAAATTTAGATGGGTGAAAGAGTTGGGAATAAAATGGTTAACTAGCTTAATCTCACACAGAAATTGAGAGAAATCTGATCGTTTAAGTGAAGTAAATTCATTCAAAGAAATATATATATTTTTAACAAAACCATCTGTCGCAATTATTGGCACTCGTAGAAATTACCTCCAATGTTTATTTTTAAAGCAAAGGTGCCATTAATTCTGGAGCCGACTGAAACATCATCCGTAGGAAATTTTTTAATTTTTATTTATTTTAAACAATGCTCTGTTTTGGAAAAGGGATGCAACTAGTAATGCCTTATTTTCTTTATTTTCAATAATTCATGTCAAAAAAGACCTTTTTTTAAAAAAAACATTGTAGCCAACCAGTTCCCAGCTGCTAAAGTCTTTCCTATCATCACTTATAGAGTATGTTGAATCCCCCCTGAAAATTACATACGTGGTTTACATACTAAAGCATTTTTGTTCTTGCTTAAATGCAACGCATCAACGGTTTTGATTCTTCACTCGTCACTATACAGAGAATTTCAGTTTCTCATATCAAAACCCTTTACGTCCAACATATGAGTATTCTCCCGTTTCCTTCGACATGAATTGAACAGAAAACTGACCTGTCGAGAGGATTTAAGAAGAGCGGCTGTGCGTAAGTTGGAGGAAGCTCCGGGCCGCTCCACTCGCTGCAGGAGGATTCGTGTGCGTGGAACGTGACTCCATGACTGCCCCAGTCCTGCCTTCACCTGATTGTTCCCATCTCGCGTCACGTGATTGGTCACCTGACACATTCATATCCAAAACCGTTAACCATTCACACTATAATAGGCGATTGAAGGAATTCTTTCTCCAAGGGAAGCCACCGAAGAGTCTCACCTAGACATCATCAAGAACGAATTACTCACCAGAACAGCTACGTTAAAATCTTTGGCGATCACCTTCAGCTCTGTAGCTACCTGCATCATCAAGGACATGCCTACAGAAAGTGACAATTCATTCAACTTCATGAGGTTGAGAAATATTTTGATACAAACAAAAAAAAAAATGTCCACCTTCATTCTGTTTTCCTCCAAGCATATGGGAGAGCACGGCAGACACGGAATCCACGATCACGGCTTTGACTGAACCACCAACGTCTCCCTAAGAGAATCAAACTCTCCGATCAAACTAGAGCATATTTGCCTTTTATTTAAAATCAGTTTTAAAAATTAGCTTACCTTCTGGAGACCGCTGGCTCTTAGACTTTGAAGGCAGGACAATAAGGCGAAGACGTCAAACACTCGGAGCACGCCGATCCTCTGAAGAGCATTCATCTAGGTACATGTATATACGCAGCAGTTATGATAGGAATAAAGCTCTTGGGAGACTTGTTACAGGAAAATAATAAGCGAAAATTTTTGACATTTAAAAAAAAAAAATGTCCCTGTCTAAGTTGTTACTATACGAACAATAAATGTATGATGATAATCAGTCAACGCTTTCTGACCAATCAGATTCGAGAACGCTGTGGTGCTGCGGGAATCGTCTCCGATGTGGGAGTCCTACCTGCTCTGCTGTATTGACGGTTTTCTGCTGGAGCATCTGAAGCAGCCGGGCAGCGCTTAGTCCTCCGTTTGTGTCGATGTACATGACCTTCTGCTTGAGCTCATGTGCAACGTTGACAGCTACACTGAAGCATGTCTGAGGGTTAAGACGAGATAGGGGGGAAAAAATACAATAAAATGAGACAATGTGCTTTAATGACGAATTATCTTAACACTATAAATTGGGGGTACTCCGGTTTCCTCCCCCGGCCGAAAGGCACGCATTGTGGGCTGATTGGCATTTCCAAATTGTCCGTAGCATGTGAATGTGTGTGCAATTGTGCCCTGTGATGGGCTAGAACCCTGTCCAGGGTGTCCCCTGCCTTGTGCTCCGAGTTCCCTGAGATAGGCTCCAGGCTGCCCCACGAGCATGTGAAGGATAAGTGGTATGGAAAATGGATGGAAATCAGGGATGCCAAATATACGGGCCCGATAATCCGGCCCATTGCACATGCGCTAAGAATTTGATGCTGTAACCATGTTTCTTTCCAAAAAAAAAGGAAGTAATTTAGGTGTTCTACAAAAAGGGAGGTGAATACTTATGCACACACAATGTTTATTTTATTTGCACCTGCTGCTGATGGTGTTTTTTTGGTCCAATGGCTGTGTAATGTGACTGGATTTAGCTAAAAATGAACCACACAGGGATGAAATTGATCTGCACTTTCAAACTTTACTCTACTGCATATTATGCCATTTTGGTGGTTTGAATGGGAACGCTCACCTGTGTTTTACCCGTTCCTGGTCCTCCACACAGTTCAGTGATCTCCCCCGTGTACAGACCCGAGTCAAGCAGGTTATCCATACTACGCAGTTGGAGAGGAGGAAAGACAGACTTCAGTCGTAAAACCACCATAACAAGGTTGTACACAGGTACACAATTTACACACAAGTATACAGTACTGTCTCTGAGGTACCAGCATTACTAGCAAGAACAGGGACGAAATCTGTGTTAATGGCCATGGCTTTGGTGTGATGATCAGATGTTGACCAAAAATGGTCTTTAAATACATCTTTTATCACTTACTAGCAAATATACTGTATCTCTCCATGCCCCCCACCACCAGATTTGCACCAAGCAACATTAAGGAAAAACATTAGGCAAACTGTGACCACTATTATTTATTTATTTATTTTTTAAGTAATGTATGCATTTTTTTACTGACCAACCAGACCACAGTCCCATGGCCCCACTTCTTCTATTGGCACACACGACCGAGTTATATATATACACACACACACACACGTGAACACTCCTGAAAATTTGCCTCATTCCTGTTCCGTGCCCTTTCCCCTTCGGTCAATTGGTTTTTCTGCCATGCAAAATTTAATCACGTTTGGGCTGAATGCTGCTTTAGAGGCAGAAAAGTACAGTTTACATATATCACCATGGCAAGGAGTCAAACATCGTAACTACTTTTGTTAAACCACAGATAGAAACAAAGTTTATGCATTTTCCAAAAACGCAGCCATTCACAAGAGTTCGTACAAATGTCTGATTGTCTAGGAGTCCTGGAGCATCGATATCTTTTGCCAGTTCCCCGCTGCACGTTACTGTGTTACTCGTTCAGTTCTGTTCACACACTTCTCTGTACTGAGATATAGGAGCATGGGAATGCAGTCACCTGGCGATTCCTGTGGAGAGAATAGACGTGGAGCTCAGCAGCTCGTCATACAGGTCGGCTCCTGAGACTGGAAACGCCGCGTGCTGAGCCAGAAGCACACGCCGAACTGCCACCAAGGCCTGGAAAGAACAGACACATTTCAAAGTGCAATTATCTTGCACTGCCTGTAGCTCAAGACCACTTATCTGGTTAGAGCTAAGTTTGGAGTGATGCCTCAACATTATATCAATATTGAGAGCATTTATGTCACAAAACACTTGTCTGAGATATCATGGTTATTGTGAGATATATATATATATATATATATATATATATATATATATATATATATATATATATATATATATGAACATTTAATAACTCTGATTGAAAGCTGTTATAGTTTTGTGGTATTTGTAAAATGTTTACAGACTGACAAAGTTTTTGTCTATTGACTAGTTGGCTGGTTTTGGGTTGAGTTTAATTCCGGGTTTGTCATGACACCAAGATGTTTTGTGTTTGGGATGGGTTTAAGTCTAGTTTTGTACAGACTTTTTTTGTCAACCAGTTGGCTGGTTCTGGGTTGGGTTTCAGTCTGGTTTTGTACATTTACATTTTACATTTATATGGCATTTGGCAGATGCCCTTATCCAGAGTGACTTACATTTTCAGATAAGATATTACTTTATTAACCCCCAGATGGAGAAATTAGATATTTTTTTTTCTCATTTATACAACTGAGCAATCGAGGGTTAAGAGCCTTGCTCAAGGGCCCAACAGTGGTAGCTTGGCAGTGCTGGGGCTTGAACGCCTGATCTTCTGAGCAGTAACCCAGAGCCTTTCACCACTGAGCCACCACTGCCCCATACTGTGGGGACATCAAGCTTTATTTTATTGACCAGTTCACTGGTTTTGGGTTGCATTTCATTCTGGATTTGTCAGGGTTTTGAGTTGGGATTTTGTAGACCATGTGCTCTTAATGTTTTGCAGTATTTGTAAAACTTTGACAGACTGCCAGAGCATCCAGCCAATCAAATGTACTGTCTTTTTCATAGCATTATATTAGCCAGTGAAAATAGATTTTAGCATAACATGACCGTTCTCCAATCAAACAACTGATGTGGAGGGTGTCACTAGGGTTATTTTTCCCATCTGTTTTGTAACAAATCCCAACTCCTGTGCTATCTTTTGGCTAATCTTTTTAAACTTTAAACATTTACATATTACATGTAATACCTACAGATTATAAGCTCTTGGCTCTTAACGTAGTTCTTGGCACGTACAACTTTTGTTGTTTTAAATCCATTTCCCTTTCAGTGTTAATTTATCCCTGCAGATATTACCTAAAGTGTCATTGAAGTCAGGGATATTTTGTTGTTTTGTTTGTGGAAATGCAACACTGTTGTTTTGCTGACAGTTTGTTAGTATATTGTGTCACAGAAAGTCGAAGGTGCCCTTTGATGGACTGATGTCCCAACCCGGAGGTTTCTCTGACCAGGATAACACGGATCCTGATGGACGGATGGATGAATGAATGAACGACATGTTCTGAGGTAACATCAGTTGACTAAGTTCAGAAAATGAGAGAACTAACCACAATTATGCGTTCAAATTCAGGACTCCTTTGACTTAACATCTTAGAAAGATGGACAAATTGGACCAAGTGTTATTAAGTGCAGACGATATTAAATAAGTGTACAGCTCACTACAAACCTTATAGGACACTGAGCATTTCTGGGCCAGTTGTTCTGGGTCAGACAAAACAAGGTCCTCGACTGAAAGACAAATATGGTTAGTTATATCAAGGCCGAATTTACATTTAATGGGAAAATAATTCTGTTTGTCAGGCAGGCAGAACCTGTTCTAACATCTTCTTCACGTAGAGCTTTGAGGAGATCTTCACTCAGCCCTGGACACAGACCTTCCCTCAGAAGCACCATGACACTTCCGGTGGAAGTAATTCAGTAATCTGGAATATATAATAATATCCGTTTATTTACCTAGCTAATTATACACAACTAGCAGCAAAATAAGACCTGCTAGCTAGCTGTAGATATTAACATGACTACAACAAACCGAGCAAACAAATCTGCTGCTCATTAATAATAACATTCCACATGTAGGCTGTTGTATTTATTGTAACAGTTTCTGGAAGAAAACAAAATTCCGTTTGATAAAACTCACTCATATTGAAATCTTTGCACATCTCGCCTTAACAATGCGAAGACTAGTAGATTGACAGAGCACCGAGCCAATCAAATGTACTCTTTTGTTTTCGTAGCTGTATATTAGCCAATGAAAATAGATATTCCCATGACGCTAGAATTCTCTGGCTAATAGACAACGGACTGAGGTTGTTTTTCCCACCCATATTGCGATAAATCCCGCCTACTATGAACTGGTTGGCTAACAGCTCTCACTCACAGCAGCGCCGTTACACGTTGTTCGCGTATAAGCACTAGCCAATCAGCTCTCAGAAGGCGGGATTTGTCGGAAAACGATTGGGCTGAAATGCCAAGGGTATAAGTGGAGGGACAGCAAATCAGTGTTGCCAGGTTCGGTATTTTCAAACTCACATGTATACAACTTTATGCTTATTGCTATACAGTATGTTTACATTATATATATATATATATATATATATATATATATATATATATATATATTTTAACTGTAAACACATTTATAGACAATATTATTTCTGTATTAAGTAGATGAATGTATTATTTCTCAATCTAATCATTCTCACAGAAATTCTTTTTTTGTGACAATGTATAGTAGAATAATATAATAATATGAAACCACAAGGCTGCTGTGTTTAAAAAAAAATTATTAGGTTAATTTTAAATACAGCTATGCTGGAATAACAGCATTGGTTGAACTTATAAGGTTGTAAATGGCATATTTTGCTACAGTGGTCCATTGTGTATTTGTGCCACCTCATAATTCCAGGGTCCCCAGTTTGATTCTGAGCTCACGTTCCTATCTCAGTTTTTCATGTTCTCCTCTGTCTGTTAAGGGTTCTCTGGTTTCATTCTACTGGTTTCCAGGATGAATTAACACCTTATACCCTGTTTTCCCTGGAATCCACTGTCACCCTGACCAAGATAAAACTGTAACAGAAGACAAATGAATGGATGATTTTGGGTGAAATAATCTTGAGGTGGACTGCCTCTTCTAGAGGTTGGATCTTTGGGCTGGTTTAATTCGCTGTTTTCTGGGCTGATTTTGGCAGGATTTAGTAAAGGTTTGAGTGGATTCAGGCTGGTTGTACTGGCCATGGGGGTTCTTGGGCTGGTTTTTTTGACCATTGGGCTACAGCCAATGGAATGGTTTTAGTGCTGGTTTTACTGACTCTTGGTCTGATTTTGGGCTGAATGATTGGTTTTAGGCTTGGGTTTATACAGACATCTAGCTCTTTTTTATTGACCACTTGTCCGGTTCTGGGTGAGATTTATGTCTGGGTTTGTAGGGACATCCACTTTTTTATTGACCAGCAGGTTGGTCAATAAAAAAGGACACTTTTTTTTTATTTTTGGTGTGAGGGTAATTGCATTCAAAACAGTGTTACCATGAATGCAAACTTTAATACACTGAAAACGACACACTATTAGCATCACATAAATTAACACCTTATGCCCATAAAAATATGCACAGAAAAATGGGCAGTGATGGCTCAACAGTTAAGGTTCTGGATTACTGATCAGAAGGACAGGGGTTCAAATCCTAGCAGTGCCAAGGCACTGTTGGGCCCCCAAGCAGGGCCCTAAACCTACTCTGCTCCAGGAGTGCCATATCATGGCTGACCCTAACAAGCTGGGATATGTGAAGAAAATAATATCACGGTAATGTATATGTGACAAGTAAAAGCTTCTTCTAAATATATATATATATAAATAAATAATCACTCTGCCCACATTTTACATTTTTTCCTACATTCTTTTGAATGGCTATGGTATAAAATAAAATATTAGATGCCATGAGTGTACTTGAAATTAAACATTAAATTAAAAATTACCTTACATGGCCATTGGCATTGTTTCTACTCAGGACAGCTATCATTTGTTGCTATTGTCAAGCAACTGTTTGGCACTGTACACAACAGCGCTTCACTTTTGCACATTTGCTGAGAGTAGGCTAATGGTTGATAGGCAGGAATTTGGCCAATAGTTGCTGCAAGCCTTTTAGAATTGACCAATTTGTGTGCAAGAAGGCAGGAATTACAGAGAGGGGTTAAGGCAATGCAAATATGATGCATTATTAGACCATAAGCACATCATAATGAAATCCTGGACATTTTCTCAAATTTAGAAATCCCGGCCGGACACTTTTTTAGGGTCCGACAAAGAGGACATGTGGTCACCCTCAAATAGGTTTTCCAGGGCACCAAGCTTTTTTTGTTTTGGGTTGGTTTTAGATATGTGTTTTGCATGGACATCAAGCTTTTTATTTTGCCCAATTGGCTGGTTTTGGGTTGGGTTTAAATCTGGGTTTGTCAGGACACCAAGCTCTTCTGGGTTTGGGTTGGTTTTAGGTCTGGTTTTGTATGGACATGAAGCTTTTTCTTATTGCCCAATTGGCTGGTTTTGGATTGGGTTTAAATCTGGGTTTGTCAGGACATCAAGGTGGGTTTGATTTGAATTGGTTTTAAGTCTTGGTTTTGAAAAGATATCAAGCTGTTTTTATTGACCAGCTATCTGGTTTTGGGATGGGTTTGTAGGGACACTTTTCTGTTTTGAAGTCAGGTCCCGGTTTGTAGGGACACTTTTCTGTTTTGAGGTCAGGTCCGGGTTTGTAGGGCCACTTTTCTGTTTTGACGTCAGGTCCGGGTTTGTAGGGACACTTTTCTGTGTTGACTTCAAGTCTGGGTTTGTAGGGACACTTTTATGTGTTGACTTCAGATCCGGGTTTGTAGGGACACTTTTCTGTGTTGACTTCAGGTCTGGGTTTGTAGGGACACTTTTCTGTATTGATGTCAGGTCTGGGTTTGGGCTGGGTTTTTGTCAGACTTGGCAACCTTGCAGCGTCGAGCTCTCTGTCGTAGTTCGAGGGCTAGGCTAGCTGTCTGGAGTGTTCCAGATGTTTATTGTATATTAGAAGGGAATTTGCCTCGAGCTTTTTACATCTCAAGGGAAATCTCAATGATGGGAAAGAGCGCGAGCCGCTCATGTACCTGTCCTGCAGCGCGCGTGCTTACTTCTTCGTCTGAAGCGAACCTGAAGCTAGCCTGTTAGCCTGCGCGCGACCTATCTTCAGCTGTACAAACACTGACCCCAAAATGGTGAGTTGACGCTTCCAAGCAAACCTGGTCAGATAGAAACCTAAACACTTTGTTAAATGTACAGGTCCACCCCCCCCAATTTCCTACTATACTACAGCTGTCTAACGTTAACCTTTGTTTTCTATCCGCCGGTATTATTTAAAGCTAGGTAACATTAATCCAGACAAGTCGTAATGTTAAGTTAGCAAGCCGCTAATTTAACAGAAAAGCAGTTTATTTTGGATGTAGTGAACATTTTCACAACACTGAGGTATGTTGAAAGCATGTAGGTTATCTATTAAAAACACAGTGGGTAGTAAACACTAGTGTAAGTGACTAGCTGCGTAGCTGCTTGTCATCCTGTGTTCCTGTGTGTTGATGCAGCTGGACGACACTCAGAGCACTTTCTAGCTGGATTGCTCAATATTTCTTGGCTTAAACATCAATAAACCCCTTCAACAAATTATAACCAAACCGCATCATTATAATTTACTTATTTATTAAATAAAAAATGTTTTGTTTTTGATTATATATGTGGCTCAGTTTGCTTGAGCCTGGCTAACTTTTGATATAGTATAATATATGAGAGAGAGATAGTCTTGTTGTAATTTTATAGTTCATCACTTGGTTAATTTTAAAACGGTTAATTTTTTTTGACGACTCATCCTGTACTAGTCTTTTGTCCATCCAATCAAACGCTGTGGGTGGATCTTGAGCGGCAAAACATGGTTCGTTGGTGAGTTTTTGGCTGTGCGTTTTCCCAGACACTCTTCGCTTTTACGACCGTCTCTTAGTTGAGGGGAAAAGTGGTTGAAGTTTACTCATTTGAAAGAGGTGCGAGTTTGGTTGAACCTGTGAGAGTTGTCGGTTATGTGACGAGAGATGCTTTTCAGAGGAGTGTTTAACCAACTTTGAGTTCTTCACCGCTGGATTGTCTTGCTACCTTAGATGTTTCTGAGCTCAAACATGTATGGCATAACTCCAAAAAACACTCAACATCCCGTCATCTTGGATATCGTCTTCAGGATAAAGTCAACAGCCATGGGTGAAGGCGTTGTCGTGAAGTCCTCCACAGACAACTCTACGCTGTTGTCTGTATTTACCTTTGTTCGCCAAGTTCCTGTCAGGTTTGTTTAGATTCCCTGGGGGTGTGGCATATCTCGAAATCTATTGTCGGAGTAAAACAATCCAGCACTTAGACGCACCGTCACTCTTCATTACAAAATACATCAACATATGGAATCACATCGTGGCTCTTGCACCAGTTTCATGGAGACTTTCACCAGAAATTCAATCTACTCAATTGACAACCTAGCCTGAATGTAGTCCCATCAGTTCAGTGTCTGTTGTTGGTGGATCCGGAGCTGAGTGGAAATTTAGAGTCCACCTACCGGTGAAGAGAATTTTGGAGGGAACCAGAGAACCTGAAGGAAAACCACATGGAGATGTGCAGAACATGCCAAGACAGCAGCTCGAGCTTACCCAGATTTTCATATGCTTGCTCTAAACAACATCCTTAAGCTTCTTTAAAATTATTTTAAATGATCAGTTTTCTTTTGATTTTGTTTACCAACTTGCCAAAGATTATGAATCCTTGAGCCATACTTAATATGTAATGACTGTGCTAAGCAGAATTTTCCCACTACATCGTAATAATATGCTAGCGGGATATGTGCATCATGCATTTTATGACTGACAGCTCCATGAGTGATTTTGCTTTCCGTGAGGCTGAGCCAAGAACGATGACTGAATTACATGTGTAGAAAGTCTAGAGAGGGTAATGCATTGGAAACCTGCTATTTTTGGCATGATTAATATTTGAAAGCTACTGGAGTAACATGCCAGGAGCGTTTTGCCTATGCAAAGTAAACTGCATTAGGCTAGCATCCACTAGGTTTTTTTTGTTTTGGTTTTTTTTTTGTAGGAATTGGTAGGAAGATTGAATTCAATTGGTAGGAAGATTGAACTCTACAGAATCCTCACTTTGCATAGGGCCACATCACACCAGGTCATCATTGGTTATTTTCCAATGAGTGCAACCCTGCTTGTTTTATTCCTTACATAATTATGTCTGAAGCAATGATCATATAAAGGTTTGTTGTGGCATGTTGCCTAAATGTTCAGTTCTAGACTGGCCTTTTTCTGTATGCAGGTGTTCTTGCTAAACCCTCTGGAGAACCTGAAGACCTACATAAGCAACCGTCCACCGCTGGTCATATTTATGGTCAGTGTAAGCGCCGTGGCCATTACGTTCCTCACGGTCGGATATTTCTTCAAGATCAAGGAAATTAAATCGCCTGAAATGACAGAGGTACGGGGTGCTTGCTTTTTTGTTTTTTGTTTTTAAATGCACTCTTGCAATTTGGGTAAAAAAAAACCCCATGAGGCCCAGTTTTCAACTCTCACAGATATGGACTTCAACACAAGCATATCCAATTGCTTTTAATCTCTGTGCATTTTTACAGTACAGACGGTATAAAATACAAGTTATCTTCCCGGTTAATATTGACTTGGCAGATAAGTGGATGTTGGGTTACGTCATATAGTAGTCTAATCAGTAAGCCAGAATTAAGAGTTATCATTCAGTACACTTCCAACCCACACTATATAACTCGCCTATAATCAACAACGGTGAAAACATTAATTACAGAACCATTTTCAAAATGATTACAGTATTTTTCAGTTTCGAAGAATGCACGTCTACTCGAGCCTGTCTTGTTGGGTAGCGTGAAAAGCAAACGCAGAACATCATTGTGTTGACATGACTCGTCATAACTCAAAACACTGTGCATGTGACAGTGTTTACTGGATTTTTAACCGCAATTGGGTGGTTACGGTCCAGCTATTGCACCAACGAGTATCATGATCATACAATGACTTTTAAGTGTTAATTATAATAAAATATAGTTTCATGCGGTGATCCGCGGGGTCCAAGCACCCTTCGCGGATCTTACAATCGCCAGTTCTTGCCAAGTTACATGGAACACAAAAGAGACCGTAGAGCTACAGGGTGTCCCAAAAGTCTCCATACACACCACGTCGGTTCATCCTTCGTCAGTGGATGTTCGTGGATGTCCACTTCTCGGTCGGTCCGCAACACTTCCAGTCTCTTTGAATTTGTTAATAAGTTTGGCAGCTGTGTAGTGTGCGCTTCCTACGTATCCCATAAAAGTCCCTCGCAACAGGTTCCCGATCCAGCCGTGAGAATGATTTCAGTGAGTTATTCTTTTGTCAAAGGCATTCTTAAAGGCTATCTGGAAAAAAAAAACATACAGAGACTGTAAAAGTATTTTATTTATTTTTTTTAATTGGAAGACATTTTGCAAAAAAGTATTAAGTTCCCCTATGTATTGAGACTTTTGGGACACCCTGTAGATCAAATGGAGAAAAGAAAAATCTAACTGTGTGCTTACAATTTACATTTTTTTCTGCATGATTAGTTTTAGGGCAAAAAAGAATAATAACAAGAAGTAAAAAAATAGGGTTCTAGTGCTTGGGCCCCTAAACAGAAAAACAACTGGGTTCCAGCACTTTGTATTAATCCCCATAATTGGTACAGTTAGTCATTTCAACTGGGAAAAACTGTGGACAGACTAAATATACATATATATTTATAATATATATAAATATAAATATAAATATAATATAATATAAATATAAATAAGTGTGGAAGGGACTTTCTGAGGTCTAAAATTGAGCAGTATTTGGCTAGCGATTTGTACTCTGCACAACATTCTTTCACAATGGTACTTTCTGTCCTGTCAGATTATGTCAGTAGTTTAAACGTAGGGAAAGTCCTCTGAAATGGAACTTTAAAAGTCTTTCTTCTACCATATGGACATGAGTGGGTGAAACGCTGCCCAAAATTCCCTTTTACCTTTTAAATGGGGAAATGGGGATATCAGTAACGGTTGAATGTTTCAGTACATCAACGAACCAATGATCTGCACACTCTTTAGGACTGGAACACCTTTCTGCTACGTTTTAACGAGCTGGACTTCTGCATCTCGGAGAACGAGACACTCAAGCATGGCCTGAACGAGTCGACGACACCGGAGAGCACGGTGACGAGTAGCCAGTCACGCACCAGCACTCAAGCGCCATTGCTGCTGGAGGACCCAGGTCCTATTAACATCTCCGTCACCATTACTCTCACCCTGGATCCTCTGAAGCCGTTCGGCGGTTACTCGCGCAACATCACCCACCTGTACTCCACCGTGATGGGCCATCAGGTTGGCCTGGCTGGTAAGTGTGTGGTAAAGCTTTTAAGGCTGTGTGTACTGTGTTTTTTCCCTGTTGTTTTTTTATTCCCTATTTTGATAAGAAATTCTGTTCTTGAAGCGTAGAATGAAACTGATAATATGCCACGGCTGTTGTTTTTCTCTCAGGTCGTGTTGTTATACTAGAGAATGGAAATATACAGAGACATTTACATTCCTTTTACAAGACGCTATAAAGACAAATTTGGCTCCAATCCCAGCCCGTATATTGGCTTCTTCTTAAGCGGTCAGAAGGAAAACAGGAAATTGTTTGCGCCTAATCCTGCATATTAATAAACAAAGAAAAAAAGTGTTTGAGCTAGGTGGTTATTGATTTTTTTTTTTCTTTCGTTCTAGGTACTATTAATAATGTGTTACTCAGGTGACATCGCAAACTGAAGAATGGTTTTATTGTTTAAGCAGTGTGGTCTTGTTAATGAGTGGTAACAGACCTGTGTGTGTCTGTCTGTCTGTGTGTGTCTGTCTGTCTGTCTGTGTGTGTCTGTCTGTCTGTGTGTGTCTGTCTGTCTGTGTGTGTCAGTCTGTCTGTGTGTGTGTGACTGTGTGTCTGTGTGTGTGTGTGTGTGTGTGTGTGTGTGGGGAACAGAATAGCGTTCTTACTGGAAGCGTCGGTTACATTAAATTCGGACCGAATCATTTCTGCATGTTATTTTTTGTTCTTCAGCCAAATGCAGAGCCGCTAAAGCAACAGTGAGGGATGTGTTCTGCCTATATGGAGCTTTTGATTATGTCTACGTGCATGTATTTGTGTGTGTGTGTGTGTGTTGTGGTTGTAGGCAGGGAAGCTCACGAAGAAATGAACATTACTTTCACCCTGCCTGCATCCTGGAACTCGGACGACTGCGTCCTGCACGGACGTTGCGAGCAGGTGGTCTTTAGCACCTGCATGACCGTTACTGCCGTCAGTAACATCTTCCCCGTCACAGTGTAAGTTCCGAACTTGTATTTATCCTGTGGATCGGCATCGTTGCCTTCAAATATTGACACAGTTTTACACCGTTGATTCAGTGATATCTTGTCAGTCGGGTGTACGTTGAACAGCCGAGGCTCTACCCATGTTGTCTGTCAATATCCAGGTCTAAGTTAAACAAAAAGGAGATACTAGTCTTTGTGATGGTAAGGTTGGTCCTTTTAACACAATAGTGCTAAATACTACTGAACATACATAAACAGGTTTTTTTGTGTGTGTTGTTTTTTCACATATAACAAGTCTCCAGTGTCTGAACTTTGTAACAGCCAGAGATTTTAAAATAAATAATTAAATAAACAAATAACATTTTAAGTTTTCAGACAAAGCAAAAAGACCTTGCTATTTTGCAATATCTCTGTAATAAGCTGCATTTGTCCTGTCTTATTATAACAGGAACTAACTTGTGCCGAGGATGCTCCACAAGGTTAAATGCAACCATAAACCATTAAGGAAAAATAAAATCATGTGCTGTTCTTTCATAAATAAAAAGCTGTAATCAGCAAACTGCTTATTTATTTATTTATTTATTTATTTATTTATTTTCCTATCAGTATGCCCTTTTGACAATCACGCACAACCACAGTGTCATTTTCATTGAACAAAATGATTTAGACCGTCAAGATTAATGGTCGAAAAGCATTTTGTATATGTGCTGAAGGTATTTTGACCCATTCTTCTGTACCACATCTTTTAAAGTGAGACTGAGGTCAGGAGTATAACTGCAGTGATCACCACAACACGGTGACGATAGCACACAGACACACATGGTGTCTGTGTTTATACACCCACCACCATCCATCCATCTTCTATAGCGCTTATCCTTGTCAGGGTCACGGGGAACCTGGAGCCTATCCCAGGGAGCATCGGGCACAAGGTGGGGTACACCCTGGACAGGCTGCCAATCCATCGCAGGGCACAATCACATATACTACAGACACTTTAGACATGCCAGTCAGCCTACCATGCATGTCTGTGGACTGGGGGAGGAAACTGGAGTACCCGGAGGGAACCCCCACAGCACGGGGAGAACATGCAAACTCTGCACATACAGGGTCACATTGGGAATCAAACCCCCAACCCTGGAGGTGTGAGGCGAACGTGCTAACCTCTAAGCCACCTTGCGCCCACCCACCACCATGCTTCACAGTTTTTGATGAGGATTTAACGCTGCAAGTTAGTTAGTGTTGTTGTGTTCTTTGTACCACACATTGTTCTTGTAGCTCTCTGGAATGTCCAGGTTTCATTTTGTTGAAACTGATAGCAGTGTTATTTTCAGGAAGAGCAGAGATTTCCTCCACGATAAGCTCTCATGAACACAAGAGATGCCTGCAGGTTGTTAGCTGTCACTAACAATCGTGCGATACTGGTTATAGGTTCATTATACGTTTTTTTCACATTCCAGTAATCATTCAAGTATACAACGCTTAGGGCTTAGGTCAGTTAAGTGTAGGTTGAAAGTAGCTAGATCCTCAAAAACATTAAGCTAAACCTGAAGAGTGTATAAACCGATACCACTGTGCAGTTGTGAAAAGGATTTGATGTTGGAATTTAGTGTTTTTGGATTTCAAGTTTCCAACCAAACATCGTTTTGTCCTCCAGGCAACCGCCTCACTGTGTTCCGGAGACGTACAGCAACGCAACATCCTGGTACAAGATCTTCACCACAGCGCGGGACTCGGACACCAAGTACACACAAGACTACAACCCTTTTTGGTGTTACAAAGGCGCCGTCGGGAAGGTGTACCACACTCTGAACCCTAAACTCACAGTCATCGTGCCAGAAGTGAGTCTCGATTTTCTCTTCCCGTCCTATGGATATGTCTTGGTGCTAGTTCAATTATTGTTTATGCAGTTTCCAGAGAAAGCAATTGCATAACCATGTAATAGGATTCCAGCAAAGTACTTTAATGGCATGAGGTTACAATGGACTTTAGCCAATTTGTGTGACTAACTTAACTGGCTTGAGTTTCTTCTCAAGTGTTCTTGAGCTGTAAGACTCCTCTTTCTGCCTTTCTAGGACGATCGCTCTCTCATCAACCTGCACCTAATGCACACCAGTTACTTTCTGTTTGTGATGGTGATTACAATGTTCTGCTATGCAGTCATTAAAGGTAGACCTGGCAAAGTAAGACAGAACAACCCGGATTTCTGTCCAGAAAAGGTTTGATATGTCCTTTTCCTAGATTTGTAATAAAATTTAAACAAACAAACAAAAAAACGACCTCATATAGAACATCACTGATATACCTGTCTGTGTAATTTATTTGTTGAATTCAGCTGTTCAGTCTGTGTGTATGAATGATGATGAATTTGTTTGGTCAGAAGGTGTTCATTATGTAAAACAGCCACTCTGACAGATGCAAATGCCCCAGAACCACACAAATTGCTCTGCCCTTGCCTGATCCGCATTAACTGGCTAGCCTGGGAAGGCCGCGCTCGGCAGTATCACTGTGCTAAATTTTAACGGGTGAATAAACAATTTATATGGCTTGCTAAGCTCACAGCTGAGGTGTATGGTAGGGACTGAATTCGGGCGGTAGCCGAACTGGCCCTTTTTTCGACGTGCAAAACGTTTGGGTTTTCAAAAAAGAAAAATGCACTGAGTGTATTGCACCGAGTGAACCTGTGGCTTCGCTGAACTACACTTCATCTATCAGTTACTCTAGTGCGACACCATTTTATACACGCTTTTGAGTATTTTGATGGAATAAACCTCTTTAAAGCGTTTAAACAGTAAAATCCGCTTCGTGAAAGGCCCCGACCGTCGTGGATGATTTTCGTGTAACAGCACACCCCTTGATTTGTAGAATATTGATATTGTACGATTTTTACATGCTTACGCTGTGTTTTTCAGGTAGCTTTGTCAGAGGGATAAGAACGATCCTAGGTGAATATATGGACTGAACTCGTTCAGCGTCAGACTGGAATGAACCATATCGGAAGTGGAGGAGGGGCTAGGAATGGAAAAAAAAACAAACAAACAACTTGTCGCCTATTGAACCCAGGAGGAAGGTGACGACAAACTGTGATGCGAATCTCTGCAATGTTGGGTCACTCCAACCAAAGACTTTCAAGTGCCTGTATCTACTGTGTAAATGCTTGTAGGACCCTTATATTCAGTACGGAAGCACTTTGCCTAAACTACCCCCCTTCCCCCTGTGCCACAAAATATGTGAAGAAAAGAGACAGAACTTATGTGTATTATCATTCAAACATCACGCCTGATTATTTTTTTTCCCAGCACCTTTTTTTGTCGGTCGCACACAGAATATCCCACTCTCTTATTCCTAATGATAATTGTCCATAGCGTTACTGACTGTGTTTTCTTTTTTCAAGCTTGTTTGGTGGCATGATCAGATTTCAGATAGACTAGTGTCTAGAGAATGGCCTGGAAAGCCAGTAGACCGCGAGGCGATGATTTCTAAACTAGATTTATTATTTTTTACACTGATTTTTGCCTTTTTTTGTTGTACATTTAAAGCGTGTATGTGTGCTACCTAGATGCCAGTAGGTGCAAGGGTCATTCAATAAAAGGAAAAAACAAAACAAAAAAAGATTCCAAGGCCTGAAAGACAGAACACATTTCTTCTTTAGGATTTGGCTGGACGATGCTCCGGTCAACACTGACGTGGAAAGAGCCGTCGTTGATGGATTCTCAGATTCATTAGGACCGATTCATCTCACCTCGGATTTTCACGGTGGTTCACGTACAGGTAGACTAAATGAATGTACAGCATTCATGGAAATCACACGTACAATTACACTTATTTAAAATGTGATGTAAAAAAAACAAAAAAAAAAAACCACGTAGTTGTATCATGTGTAATCTATTACCTCAAACATTATTGCTTCATTTTATCTGGACATGAAATAGCTTACATTTTTATACTTCAGAAATTCTTTCCTGTTGTGCGTTACATATCACACACTTGTGTTTTAAACCTTTTTGCCTGTTGCCTAATTCCACATAGGAAATGCGATATCATTCTGTTACACATCATCGTCCATGTTTGTGTTCTCACATCCGACAGTGCAATTATTCAATTAATCACCCGTGTAGAAAATGTCAACGATTAACATCAATTAGAAAGAGGAAGATTCACGTGTATGACGGTTTCCACAGCTTTTGCTTCTGCCTCGCTGCTTCATTTTTCTTTTCACCTGCTCTCACAGTAGATCGTCTTAACGTCCGTTTAATTTTGCTTACGAGTCAGGATTAATGCCCGACCTTTTTTGCTTTTTCCAGATGTTTACTCATCTTTAGAAAGCGCCAGGGCGGAGGCCTGTAAGTGCAAAACGCATTAACCAAAGCTAAAACACAACCACAAATCAGCAGCATATCAACATTGATTGGCTACAGATTGGCTCATCGGCCCGAGAGGCCCGGAAAACGGTAATCGGAAAATACGAGTCTAAATGAATCTACTGATGGGTTTTTTCCCGAGTTTAATTTTATCAAGGGCGTTCATCTAGGGTTTTTATTTATGCTGTTAACGTTGCATGGCATTAATATGTGTACGCTGAGGACTCGCCTAAAGGAAGCAGCGTTTTTCAGAAGAACGTATTCTTCCCTAGAACAACTTAAGTAATGTCACGTTTTAATTATTTTTTGCTAGACTAACTGGATAAACTGGAGTTTTTTTCCCTTAATAGTAATAGTCACACTCATACCCTGTGCCCAATCAGCAACAAGCATATGAAGAACCATTTTGAGTTGACGTGTTTCTGATTTTGCCTTCATCTAACAAAAGCACCCTTTTTCATTTGGTCTCGTCTTTATCACTGGCCGTTCACAAACACGTGCTGTCGAACCACTAACGTGCCTTTGCATTAATCATCCATGGAAACAGCACGCCCCACTTCAAACACCAGAACTAAACATAACAATATTTCGATAAATTAGTTTCATAAACAAATAACAGGTCAAATAAACGTGTTTTCAGATTTAGACATACTTTAGTGTTGCTTAGTTGTTGGGGTTTTTTTTTTTTTTTTGGTGGTGTTGTTGATTTGGTTTTTCATTAGAAAACCAAACACCAGTTCGCCAGTTTAGTTAAGATTAATTCCGCTATATAAAAAGGATGTGTGTCAGAAAAGCAATACTTCATATTTAAGGTGTTTCTTTTTTCTTTTTTTTTTTATGTATTGCTTAATATAAACACATTGCTACGTTTCTATCATCATAAAACTGGAGTTTTTAATTCAAATCACTTTTAACGCGACTCCAAAAAAAGGTAGGTTAGTTTAGAAAAGTTGTTTAAAAAAAGGAAAAAGCGTGGAGGGTAAAGTTATAAAGGTTCTGTTGGATATTTTCTTGGTGCAGTGGAAATGTGTAATGGGTTTTCTGAATGCTCCCTGTTTTTTTTGTTTGTTTTTTTTGGATCATATTGATCTGTCCCCTTGTTTACCTTTGAGTGAAATGTATCCATTACACAATTCCCAAGTTTGAATTCTATCTTTATTCCCTTAACATAGGTTGCTCTTCACAAGTGCGTGATGCCATTGCAATCCTTTCACGTCTTAATGCATGATTGTAAATGTCCTAACTGCTGACCAGTCCCTTAGAATACAATCCCATTGTTTCTGTGCTGTTTGTAAATGACTGTAGGCACACGCTTCGCTGAATAAAAATCAACCTAGAAAAATGAGCGCCATCACGTGTCATGATTATGGTTCGGTTGGGTCCTTCCTATATATCATAAAAAGCACAGACCATGTCAGAAGCCGATTTTTTTGCCATTACAGTTATGGAAAGAAAATGACTTTTCTGTTATGTAAGATCAAAGCAAGTCACACAATGAAATGTCCATTAGAGGAACGACGAGAACGAAAAGAACGCTAGATTTGCCTTGAAGCCGAGGTTTTCTATGGGTGTAGCGGTGCATTGGAGATGGCGCGTGCACTTCATAGCCATCGGGGTGGAACTAATTAGGTTTTTGGTCAATAAGGAAATCAGTGGCTGCTTGTGTCGGTCTACCTGAAGAAGAGCTCTTGAGCTTTTCGTGGATTTTCTGACTTTGATTGTACACTCACCATCCACTTTATTAGGAACACCTGCGCATTCATGCAGCAATTTAATCAGCCAATCATATGGCAGCAGAGCAATGCAAAAAAACAAACAAACATGCAGATACAGGTCAAGAGCTTTAGGTAATGTTCACATCAAACATCAGGATGAAAGGAAAAACATGATCTCTGTGGCTCTGATCGTGGCGTGGATGTTGGTGCCAGACGGGCTACTTCGAGTATTTCAGAAACCGCTGATCTCCTGGGATTTTCTCACACAACATTCTCTATAGTTTGTACAGAATAGTGCGAAAAATGAAGAGCAGTGTGTAAGTGACAGTTCTGTGGGTTGAAATAGCTTCCAGATTCATTCGAGCTGCCAGGATGGATATAGTAACTCATATAATTGCTCTTTACAACCGTGGTGAGCAGAAAAGCATCTCAACATGCACAAAACTGATGGGTTACAACAGCAGAAAACCACAACGGGTTCCACTCCTGTCAGCCAAGAACAGGAATGTGACGTTAGCATGGGCACAGACTCATCGAAAATGAACAGTTGAAGATTAGAAGAAGAAGAAAAAATATTCACCTGTCCAGTTTGGGTGAGCCTGTGCCCATGATAGCATTCGAATTCTTGTTCACTCTGACAGGAGACGAACCTGTGTTGTAGCCCATCCACCTCAAGCTTCGATGTTTTGTGTATTCTACGATGCTTTTCTGCTCACCACAGTTGAAAAGAGTGTTTATTTGAGTTACAATAGACTTCCTGTCAGCTCAGACCAGTCTGGTCATTCTCCTCTGATCTCTCACATCAAGGGGTGTTTCAGCCTTCAGACCATCCACGCACATGATATTTTTTATTTTATTTTATTTTATACCATTCTGTGTAAACACTAGAGACTGTTGTGTGTGAAAATCCCAGGAGATCAGCAGTTTGTGAAATACTCAAACCAGCCCGTCTGGTACCAACATCCACGCCACGGTTAAAGTCACAAATGCGACGCTTTTTCACCATTCTGATGTTTGATGTGAACATTTAGTTGAAGCATGATCTTATAGATTGGGCTGCTGCCAGATGATTAGCTGATTGGATAACTGCATAAACATGCAGATGTAGAGGTGTTCCTAATAAAGTGGATGGTGAGTGTATGTGTGCTGGTGTATAGCATGATCAAGAAATGTGAAATAATGTTATGTAAGGAATCAAACAATTGGGGGGCATTGTTATGGAATCATTGTTGTAACCACCCCGTTGTTTATTATTTTAGGTTGCGGGACTATTTGCAGTGAGATTGAGGTGTTTGGATACTCCTGGTGCACCTGATACACTCTTACCACCAGAGCAAACAATAACATGTCTAGACTGACAAATTGCCTAGCAACAGTCATTATGTAACTAAAAGTGCACCTGTGGTAGGTTTTCTAATATGGCCAATTTCTGTAGGTCATTTTCCTAATAGGCTTTATTTATTACGGACCGTACAATGTTAAATTAAAGGAATAGTTAAGCCAAAAGTGACATGCACATTTTTTTTCCCCCTTTACCCAAATGTCTCAACCAGGATGTTTGATGCTCAGACTTTCTTCAGTTTTACAATAGAGCTGACGCACACAGTATAGCACGCTGCTATCTTCAAGAGTATATCAGATGGGTAGAAGAGTACAAGTAGCTAACTTGGAGCATATACGCTACGTGTGCAAAAGTTTGTGGACACCTGGCCATCACACCCTTCCCCAAACTGTTGCCACAGAGTCGGAAGTTTGTATTGGATGTCTTTGTACGCTGTAGCATTACAATTTTCCCTCACTGGAACTCAGAGGCTCAAACCTGTTCCAGCATGACAATTCCCCTGTGCAGAAAGCCAGCTCCATGAAGACATGGTTTGCCAAGGTTGGAATGGAAGAACTCGAGTTCTTGAACTCAACCCCACTGAACACCTTTGGGATGAACTGGAAATTGGCACCAAGCCTTCTCACACAACATCAGTGCTTGACTTCAATGATGCTCTTGTGGCTGAATGAACACAAATCCCCACCACCACGTTCCAAAATCTAGCGGAGAGCATTCCCAGAAGAGTGGAGGTTGTTATAACTGAATCTGCAATGAGATGTTCAACAAGCATGAAGAATGAGTGTTATGGTCAGGTGTCCACAAACTTTTGTCCATGTAGTGAAGTTTGGTATCATTCTGTATGCACCTAAGTGGTGTGATAAAGTCTGAAGATGAAACTGATAATGATACAGTTTCAAATTGATTTGTAGGTGGCCGCCTCACAGCTCCCGAGTCCCCACAAATTCTTCCCATGTCCACATGTTTTTCCTGCTGTGTTCTCTGGTTTCCTCCTAGTCATGACTGTAGGTGGACTGGCGACTCTAAATTGCCCTCAGGTGTATGTGTGTGTTGCCCTGCAATGGACTGGAGTCCCATCCAGGGTTTCTTCCTGTCTCACGTCCATTCTTCCCGGATCCACTGTGACCCTGACCAGGATATAACAGTTACTGAAGATAAATCATTGAATGAAGTAATGATTTGTATATTTAATTTTAATACAACATATTCTGCGATTTCATAACCTTTGTGTGACAACTTAGGGCTGATGTGTACTTCTCTGTCTGCATGTTTCCTAACATATGCGTTTAAACTTCAGTATGGGGAATAATCATTTATTTATTTAGAAATAGTAAGTCGAGGAGCGACCATTGTAGTGGTCTAAAATGCAACATTATAATATGAATTAAATTCACAGTTTGTTCTGGTCTGTTAAGTGCTCTGCCCAGAAGGCTTTCTCTCGCGCACGCGCACTAGGGACGAGTATTCAGATCCTTTCTTTTTTTTTTTGTGTGTGTGTGTGTGTGTGTGTGTGTGAGAGAGAGAGAGAGAGAGAGCGCGAGCGAGTCAGATCACTTGTCTTAGCTCAACAACAAGAGCCGACTCCTTCATCTCAGTGTCATTTTTTTCTAGACCGGACACAATTTGCTATATTATGACCAGCGATTGTTTTTCATTACTTACCCATGGGTGAAATACTCATCTTTCACTTATCAAAATTATGCAAGTCTGCTCTGAACGTTCACCTCAAAGAGCCGACTCAAAGAGCCGACACGTTCGCGAACGACACCCACAGCCACTTTCCCCTCATTAGTGAGATTGGGCGACATTTTTTTGACTAGAAGAAATAACGAAGTGTTTTAAAACATGCTCAGAAAAGTTGTTGGGGTGACGACAATATCAGGTGAACGTTTTCCGCAGTATTTATTTATTAAGTTGTTGTTTTTTGTTTTGTTTTTTCCCCCAAAGGACTTATTTTTGTGAAATCAGTGCTGCGCGCGACCTACAGCTACTAAGTAAATAGTGTTTTTGTTTTTGTTTTTGTTTGTTTTAACCTCAGCAGGTTAATTCTTTATAATTACTAATGTAGCTTGCAGTGATACATATTGTAACGTAACCATAGCAACCTAATTTTAGACTTAGTGAATGATTTAAAAATAGATGAAATGTTCATATTATGAGAAAAATAACCATATTATACGACTGCAAAACTGTGAATTTGGGTTTAGACTTGGCCCTTTTTGTTCTACATATCATTTTCACTGATAAAACTTGTCAATATATACTGTGAATGTCCTAAAAGTTGCTTTAAAAAAAAAGATAATGTTATAATGGGTACTTCATAAACCACAAAAAAACCCCAACTTTATAACACCTCACAAGCCATAATGAATAAATGTGTCATACCTCGCAATGAAAAATGTTATGATTTTACCTCAGGCACCCATGTCATCCTAAGTGTCCTGATTACATTTTAAGTTCTTTTAAAATAGTCTTCTAAAGTCTTTTAAAATACACGAAATTCTAAAATTACTACTTACCAACCTACCACCAAGCACATACTAAACAAGTCTTTGTGTACATGTTAAAGTCTTACCTCAGAAACCTGCTACAAGTTTCTAAATGTAGCTAAAATGTCACCTTTCTATATGATGAAGAGGGTTTTTTTTTTTTTTGGCCCCACTACTTCTTGGTGAGTTCTTCCTAAATTTCTGGAAACATCTTAAATCCAGTCTTTTTAGTCAAAATCTTTTCCCTCCTAAAATGGTAAGCCTACATAATTTAAACCTACATTTCTGAAATCAACTGTCTAACATAGGTTAAATTCAGTCTTTAAAACACTTCATATCCTAACGATACATTGCTTGAGATGTTGCGATTGCCTCGTAAAACCTCTTTTGCAACTTTCTGAATGTATCTTAAATTCAAGCTTCTAAGTAAGGAATAATATGTGAACACATGCGCTGTTATTATAAAATAAGCAACGATTGAGTGCTATGAAGCTGTTACCGCTCCAAAGTTGATTATTTTTCCAATATTTCCAATACAGGTGCACCTCAAAAATTTGAATATCGTGGAAAAGTTAGGTTTTTTCCCAAAGTGAAAAATTTCAAGCCTTTTTTTTTTTCGCTTTAATCTTGCTTTAAAAATTACCATACTGTTCAGAAGGTTGACATTTCTGTATTATAAATTCTTTATTCTAATATTTTGAGATACTGTTTTTTTGATTTCCATGAGCTGTAAGCTGTAATCATTGAGATTAAAACAAAAAAAGGCTTGCAATATTTCACTTTATGTGTAATGAATATAGAATATATGAAAGTTTCAATTTTTGAATTAAATTATGGGGAAAAATTAACTTGCACCTGTGTGTGTGTGTGTGTGTGTGTATATATATATATATATATATATATATATATATATATATATATATATATATATATATATAAAATATGATATGATATAACAGCCTCCATTTTTCTCTGTTGAAGTTTACGTTCCCAAGAAACCGGAAAGCAGAAAGTCCTCCATCCTGAAGAATTTCCCATGGTGTAAAACTTACTGACTGTTTCAAAGTGCTGACACTGGAGTCTCCTTCCATAAATATTAAATAAACTTCTCACAGTATCAAGCTTCACAGTAGCGGTGATTTATATCCCCTCGCCCCCGTTAAATTATCACATGCTTTTTTAGATGCTTTGGAGAGTCCACCATACAAGTCCCTGGGTAATTTGTTACTATTGGGTAAAAGAGCGAGAGCATCAATGTAAACCTGTTGTTTTTATTGCAGTCAGAACTTAGCTCAGAGCTACATGTGAGTGTGTTAGTGAGAAATGCTGTTGCAATTGTAATACTATACATCGCAGCTCGTTTTCCTAGCCGCACATTTGCCTTTGGGCTTAAATAATGTTTATTCAGTTCAGTTTAACGTGACAGCTAATCATGTCACTGCAGTCTCAGTACACAGACTAAAGAAGTCACTGTTCATGGGCCGGTAGACATGATGTTGATGACGTTTCGCTTCTCTCCTAGGAAACCTGCTGAGTATCTGGGAGGGAACACACAGCAGGAGGAGGGGGAACTGGTGTAACATGACCTTTTTTTTTTTTTTCTTTTTTCCCTTTCACTTATTTGCAGAGTTGAAGATAACGTAGCGTCCGTCGGCAGAGGCAGACCGTGTTCATTGTAAGTGTTTTTAACGCCCCGGAGGGAGAAAAGTCTGTGAGGTCGGAGTCTTTTTGTGTCCCACCTGCTGCCTTATCGTGTGTCTCCAGCTTTGAACTGCCTCTGTGTGTGTGTGTGTGTGTGTTCCTGGAAGGAAGTGAACGTCTTGCTTGACAGGTAAGGAGTTTCTCAAGGTGAGACGCTTAATCTTCAGGCTTCAGGAAAAGTTTAGGGAATGATGAGGGTCCCGGGTTTATTGGTTTGCTCTGCTTTGACCTGTTCACTTCTTCTGCTTGTTTGAAAGCTGGGCTCTTGAACCGACATGTACCTCAGAGCAGCCAAAACTGAAGTCTTACAGAGAGTAAACCTTGTAATGGTTTTGTGTTAATGACCAATAGTACACATGTATTATAGACTTTTCATTAAAAAGGTTTCAGATGTTCAACATATTATAAAATGCCTTCTTATGCCCAAAGATTGGGTCATGACTCACCAGGATTCTCAAAACTTCCACAATATTATTGACTCAACACTTTTACAGCATGTACAACAGTTACCCCTGGGGGGCCGTGGGTTGGCACCCCATATAGGGTGTTCGAGTATTATCTCATTTTAATCAGGTTTTGGCAGATCAGAAAGCAACCCGTCTGTTTGGAGTGTTAGTATGATTTGACATTAGTATGGTTTGTCGTGATTTGTCATGCTTAATTTTCAACGAACATGCATCTTTATTGTTATTAATCAGAACAACAATAAGCTTTTAACCATTGCTAGTATGTTAATGTCAAAGTTAATATTACGCAACAATCGATTGTTATATAAAAATCGGCTTTTTAGATGTGGCATTAGTGTTTTGTTGGTGTTTTGAACGCCAACATCAACAAAACCAAACGTCAAGTTAAAAATCACTGTTTCTCCAGATGTGTGAAGTTTTTCCTTCTTTTTTGAGGGGGGGGGGGTGTGGGGGGATGAAGGTTTAACTTTATAAATTGTCCACGTGTCCTATCTGCATATTGGATGTCTGCTTTCTTTGGAAGAAATCAAAGCACTCGTCTTCTGCAGCACTATGTTCGACGACCGCTAATTCCAACGAAACGAAAACAATGGAGCCTTCTGTCAACCTTCAACATGGATTGGGTCTGCCTACCCCAGACCCTCTGACCAAATGAGATCACTGTGACACACAGCGCCCAGATTTAAAGGCCAGGTCAATAGTAATTGGTTTAAACCAGGCCCGCGTAGGGAAGTGTATCTTTAGGGGCCACTTGGCTGTGGTGTGTTTTTAATCACAGCAGCCAGAGGAGGAACAGGATGTTTTAAAAAGGATTGTTCTACCATCATGTGACCGAGCTTTATCCGCAGAGCTGCGCTGACCCGAGACCAGGTTTGGCTCAAGATTGGGATGTGACGAGGAAATCTCATCATAGATCAGAAGCGGCTCAGTGTAGGGTTCGTTTCCTTTTGTGTGTGTGTGTGTGTGTGTGTGTGTGTGTGTGTGTGTGTGTGTGTGTTACGGTTTGACACTGCTGGCGCTCTGTGAGGTAAACTCTTTCTCTCTTGTTTTCTTTGTCGCTGTATGTCTTTGTTTGCCCACAGCCTTTTTACATGGATTTTCTTGGCATGTGAAAGGTGCATGGTGGTTGTCCCAGGCTATGTAGGTTCATGTTCTAGGGTTGTATTGTATTTTCTTACCTCTGTTGAGGGGGTTGAAAAACAAAACATTTTCATTTCACTTCAGGTTTTTAGCAGTTTAGACAGGTTTAGTAGTATTAGTATTTTTTTTATTTTATTTTCCCCCTCAGCACTTATGTCTTATAAAACATAAACAGTAGAATTGTACAAAGGGCATTAGGTCGCATGGAAATGTAAACAGCTTCAGTTGCCTGGTTGTAAACGAGGTGTGTGTGTGTGTGTGAGAGAGAGAGAGTGTGGCAGGTGTTTTTTTTCCTGACTTTTTCATCCTCTGATATATAATATATATATACACACACACACACACACACACAAAATATCTAAACTTTGTATTTTTGCAGCAGAAGTTTAGGATTTTTTTTTTGCACATCTTACACCCCCCCCCAGTCTACCCTTTAGAGAGGAATACTGACTCGTTGTTCAGCACCCGAACGAGGGAACTGCAGCACCAGGAACAGCTGTCAGGACTAAGCCATGGGTCTCTCTTAACACAAAGCACATCTAAATGCAAACAAGTCCTCACTGAGTTTTGACTCTGACATGCCTTTAAGCCTGGCAATTTTGTTAAGCGTCTTCCAGTCTCGTTTTTGTGATAAGGTCATGTGGTGTATCTGAACCTGTGTGTGCGTGCGTGCACTAAACAGCTGTGCAGCTTTTGTTCGATGTGGAAAATGCGCAGTGGCAGTGTCACTGCTAATTGGTGCCCCGAGGCAACCATCTAACATTTATTGCCTTCTAAACTGACTGACATTAAGGGCGAATGCATTAGGCGCTGTACGCTAGCTTCGGGAACTTGTCTGAAAGGTTTTATGGCTCCTCTTTAGACAAAAACAAAGTGAATCAATTCAGTCTGCTGCTGTATAAAAGATCAAATATAAGGAATCAGAGGCATGAATCGATCTACTTTACAATGTGTAAATAAGGTTGAACAAATGTAAAATCTTGACGTGTACGTATTGTTTTCTGTTACAGAGTCTACTTTGAGTTATGACCGACACCATGTTTGGTAGCGGGAACCACCAGTGGGTTTGCCCCAATGACCGACAACTTGCTCTGAGAGCCAAGTAAGGAATTTAAAGCCATTTCACTTTCCACCAACACGAGCTTATCAGTTCATTATTACAAAGCTGGACTGTAAGGAGCGGCAAAGTCTTAAAATAAAAATCCAGCCTTTATTTAATAATAAATAAAGAATGAATGTGTCTAAACTTTTGACCGGTAGTGTTTATGTAATATGTACCTGGATTTTGTAGTGTACTGTAGTAACGTTTAGACTTTATTGATGAGCTACAGCATGGTACGTCACTTCATCACACCATGGCAGAAAAGCCTCCAAAGGAACAATCAATCCAAAATATATGTACAGGATATACTTTTAGCTTATAGAAGAATTCAAACTGATTGGGCCTCCAAACCAAATATAGAATAAACTTAAAGTGCAACTTATTTTAACTGCAGAACGTTTTTTTTTTGTTGTTGTTGTTGTTTTTATTTGGCACGTTTAGTACAGCTTCCTGGTATTAATATTACAGTACATTTGAAGACAGTATTTGAAATAAAACGATGCTAAATATTCAATTTAAGACATGTGTTAACTCTCAAATAAGATCATGAAGATACAGGATCGTTAAAGTCTGGTTTTAGTGAACGTGTTCCAGGTGTAGCCTCAGATACTCCATCTGCCTCAAGCATCAGTGTTTTGTGCATTCTGAGATGTTTGTTCTGCTCACCACGGTTGGAAAGAGTGGTTATTTGAGTTGCCATAGTCTTCCT
The DNA here is from genome assembly GCF_023375685.1 of Ictalurus furcatus. Taxonomy (NCBI): domain Eukaryota; kingdom Metazoa; phylum Chordata; class Actinopteri; order Siluriformes; family Ictaluridae; genus Ictalurus; species Ictalurus furcatus. The sequence continues at coordinate 4,938,337 of NC_071282.1, forward strand.
GTCAGCTCGAAGCAGTCTGGCTGTTCTCCTCAGACCTCTTGTCATCAACAAGGTGTTTTTGCCCGCAGTACTGCCCCTCACTGCATGTTTTTATTTATGTATTTATTTGTTTGTTTGTTTTTTGTTTTTTTAAGCGGATGAATCCTGTTTTTTTGGATAATGCTGTTTTTTTGTTTTTTGTGACAGACTACACACTGGCTGGTCGGTGCACACATTCCAGACAGAGAGGCAGAGAAAAACTCAGATGCTGAACAAGAGGGAGCTGGACATCATCCTGAGCGTCATCCACAGAGCCGAACAACTCGAGCTGATCGAGCAGCACCGAATCGGGTAGAAATCTCAGCGATCTTTCTCTGTGAACGCCCTTTTCTCATTCTTCTCACTCTGTACTTCTATAGCTACATTGTACTGACGTGGACCATGTTTGTAGTTACATGAAAGGTAGTCCTGTTGGTAAAGGTTATGACCTTTTTAGTTTGTGCAGACGGAGTGCTATGACCGATCCTGGCATTTGAATGACGGCATATCATGAACGCGTCTGTCTTAGCTTCTTTTGCGTCTGTGTTACTTCTATGCGTCTGTGTGCGTGCGTATGGGCTCTACGTATAAACGCCGCATGAATCGTATTTTGCAGGCGTCTAATGGAGCGTTTGGATAACATGAAGAGGTCTTCAGTGGGGAATGGCCTGTCTCAGTGCCTGCTGTGTGGAGAGGCTCTGGGGCTGCTGGGAACTGCTTCAGTCCTCTGCTTTGACTGCTGCAAGGTACAACAACACTCCTTTCACTATGCTGCAGGATTGCTCGTTATCACAGTTCACAATATTTTCCTTGTGTTTTGAGATAAGAGCGGAATGTACGGTTGGGAAACGGAAATGAGCTCATTGTTTGTAGGAGAGCTGGAGAGAGTCAGCTGGCTCGTTTAATTTACGTTGTTTTCCCACACAGTGCTGTGAGTAGTTCTGGGTAGAAATGGAAACTTGGGGCTGGAACAAGAATGTTCATGAATCCCAAAATTCAGAACATCGCATTGTCTAGAAAGATGGCGTCTGGCAATTTGACAGATAAGGCAGATGATCAACCACAAAGCTTTCCCCAAAGCCTGTCTGCAAACATTTCTTAATTACACACCACTCACTGCAGAAATAAATAAATAAAGATTTAGAATTTTCAAGCTTCTTTCAATCAACTACTACTATAATAATAATAATAATAATTCATGATTCAAGACTTTATGTCATATACACAGTCATATACAATATATAACTTCCAGTGAAATGAAAATAATAATAATTATTATTAGTAGTAGTATTATTATAAACTTAATTTTATATAGCAGCTTTCCTGCATTTAAAATGCAGTGCATTACATGAATAAACAAAATGGAGCCAAAAAACATTGGCTAATAATAATGCAATATAATAATAGCAGTGACAAAAAAAGAAAACATAATAATGTAAAATATACACAAATTATTATAAATAAAAAATAGAATAAAAGTACAGTATTTAAAATGTGATCTAAGCGTAGCATGCCAGTAAAAGTAAGGCAGATAATAAAAGCTAAAATGAAAACCAAATGAAATTTTAAATCGGCGATAGATGGAGCCTGAAAGTTTATTGGTAACGCGCTCCAGATCTTTGGCTCTTAAAAACAAAATATGCTAAACGATGAGGTCGATAAAGCTATCACTAGCACTAACCTAGTGACTATATCTTGTTATTGTGTCATGTCGTTCAAAATGTTTTGGAGTTTTTTTTTCCTGCTTGAATTCAGTCAGCAACAGGATTCTGAAGCTGGTGGCCAGAGAAGAGTACAAAAGATACCAGAGGCTCTGTGGGCTGAAAATACATTCAGTCTACAATGACAAAATCATATACGTTATGCAGTAACTAATCAAACGTTGACTAGACACTAAAGAATGTGACACCTCAATATCTGGTTAAAAAAAATGTCATTGTCTAGAGAAATATGAAAGTATCTCAGAGTTTTTCTCTTTTTTGTGTGTGCATACTCTCTCTGTTGCTAATAAATATAAATAGTATAAATAAAAAAAAATCACCTCGGTCACGTTTTCTTTTCAGTTGTAGAAAGGGAGTGGACCATGACAGTGACCCCCTTTTCAGTAATGTTACTGTTTGCAATGCGGTCTTTTAAGTTGTGTTAGTATTTTGCACTTTTCCACACAAGGCATCATATGATGGAGGAGTGTTGTAGATTCTGACCAAAGCAAGCCTTCCCGATTGTTGCACTTAATGTTGTATACTTAAATATATATATATATATATATATATATATATATATATATATATATATATATATATATATATATATATGTGTGTGTGTGTGTATAAAATATAAAGTTAATTAATAACAGATTGGGAAGAAAAATGACTCTGGTCGTCTTTTCTAGTCAGATGCAGTAGCACGAAATTTCCATAAGCTTGCAGCAGAGAGCTATAAAACGCTAATCTGCTTCGGTTATGTCCTAATGCAAGTGTCTGGTACCACCAACAGGGGGCAGTGTGTGTCTAAATTACACACCACAGCCTGTTTGCTGCCTTGATGTTGAGATTCAGGATTTGTTTGGGTTATTTCTCAACAGCCTTGCCCAGCTTTTGAGGTCAGTGGTGCCAGATGGAAGGAGTGATTCAGCATAAAACACACACTCAGACTCATTTGTTGTAGAAGGACTAAGGACAAAACCTGACTACACATTTAACCTGCCTTAGTAAATATATGTGTTTAAAGTCTTAAGATACCTTAATCTGTGTTTGCTTTCTGCTGGGAAGGGCACAAAATATGCACCTAGAAAGTCTTAATAGTTGCTGCCTTTCCAGTGTCTACAAGTGTTTCGGTGCAATCAGTCACGATAATGTCAAGTGTTGCTGGTGCCAGAAAGACTGGTTTGAGTATTTTCAAAACTGCTGATCTCCTGGGAATGATGTGGGGAAACAAACAAACAAACAAAACATCCAGTGAGCAGCAGTTCTGAGAACTGTTGATGAGAGAGGTCAGAGGAGAATGGCCAGAATGGTTCAAGTTGACAGGAAGTCTACGTTTACTCAAATATCCACTATTTACAACCGTGGTGAGCTGAAAAGCATCACAGCATGTGCATAAGAATCCCCTCTGGCGTGTTTTCGTCTCGATACGCTGTTACTGATCAGTCTGGATCGGTCATGTTAAAATGTTCCTTGCACAAATTCCAAGTATTGTGCTTTCTGAGATGCTTTTCTTCTCACAACATATGTAAAGAGTGGTTATTTGAGTTGCCATGGCCTTCCTGTCAGCTTATTCACCAGTGTAGCCGTGCTCCTCTGACCTCTCTAAGGCAAATGTTTCAACCCACAGAACCTGCCGCTCATCGGATGTTTTTTTGTTTTTCACTCCATTCTGTGTAAACTCTAGAGACTGTCATGTGCGAATATTCCAGGAGATCAGCAGTTTCTGAAATATCCAAAGCAACAACCATGCCACTGAGATCACAGTCACGGAGATCACCCCCCCCCCCCCCCCCCCCCAATTCTGACGTTTGATGTGAACATTAACTGAAGCTCTTGTCCTGCATGTGCATGATTTTATGCATTGTGCTGCTGAAACATGGTTGCCTGATTGGATAATTGCACAAATTATAAACAGTATTTAATTAGATTGGGACAGGAATGTGTCATTAAAAATTTTTCCCGGAAGTGATGAACTACAGAATTCAAACAAGAGTTTCTCCAAATTTGTTCCTATTTTCTGTTTTATAAATAATATAAAATCCTAAATACACTATCGTACTGGTATCTATGATACGAAGGGACCGGTACGAAAAGCCGTGATTTCAAGGGTACTTTAAAATCTGGCCTTTTGTAAGCACTGCTAAAATGTGGGCCTGGAGTTAGCTGTCATTCATGGCCTGACACAAATTATGCAAGGCATTCATGCTTACTGTTAGGATTCCTTTTTGGAGAGCTTGTGGAAAATTGAAGGGCTTTCTGAGTGGCCTCTCTGGCTCGTTCTCTTGCTCTCTTTCAATCCGAGTCCCTCTCTCAAAGCAGCATAAATAAGCAGGACTCCCGAAAGAAGGAGTAGTAATTACTTTAGGCTTTTGTCTTTCATTATGGATCGCTTGATTAAAGGTTCTTTCCTGTTTCCTGTTACAATTTCGTTTGAAATCTTTTCAGTTTATTTCTTGGACTCCAATCCACTCGAAGCCATGCCAATATCTTCTAGTAATTAATTTTCTTTTCGCAAGGATAGAGTGTGGTTTTTCACTAGCATTGGTCGATATACATTATTGTATGTGTGCTTCCATACTTGACGGTAAATTATACGTCTCTGAGCATGTTTGACCACCTCACTATATTTTCCAGACTGGTTGATTTAAAACCACGCAGGATAGCATTTATTGATCTCTTCTGCAATTTCTTCAGCATGCAGGAAGATGTATGTGAGGTGTCTCCCTGCAGCTCTCGTAAAATGTATTTATAGGATCTTCAGTATTTTATTCTTTAGCATAACTTATGTTCAGACAACATGTGAATAAGGAAACACCAATATTTGTGGCCTCAGAAGTGCACCCCCCAATAAACAATGTATTGAGTTAGTGATATCAGGTAAAATATAACACAATACAGGTTTCTAAAAAATATCTTTGTTAAATATATGTGTGCAACAGTTATTGGCAGTCCTATGAATTCATATGAAAAAACATATATTTGAAGTATATTCCCATTGATATTTTACATTTTTTGTAGTACACCTGGGTGACTAGGAACGGGAAATTGTTCAACCATGACTTCCTGTTTCACAGAGGTATAAATATGAGGTAACACATAGGCCAAATTCCCTTAGTCATTCATAACAATGGGTAAGACCGAGGAATATAGCGGTGATGTGCGGCAAAAGGTTGTTAAGCTTCACAAAATGGGAAGTGGCTATAAGGAAATAGCACAAGTGTTGAAAAATGCCCATTTCCACCAACAGGGCAATAATTAAGAAGTTCCAGTCAACTGGAAATGTTATGAATCAACCTGGAATTGGACGTGTGTCTATATCGTCTCAACGCACTGTGAAGAGGACGGTTCGAGTGGCCAAAAAATCTCCAAGGATCACAGCTGGAGAATTGCAGAAGTTAATAGCGTCTTGGGGTCAGAAAGTCTCCAAAACTACAATACGAAGTCACCTACAAGTTGTTTGGAAGGGTTTCAAGAAAAAAGCCTCTACTCTCATCCAAAAACAAACTCGAGCGTCTTCAGATTGCCAGACACTACTGGAACTTCTAATGGGATCGGGTTCTATGGTCAGATGAAACCAAATAAGAGCTTTTTGGCAATAAACACCAGAGGTGGTTTTGGAGCACACAGAGAGGTAGCCATATGGAAAAGTACCTCATGCCCACGGTTAAATATGGTGGTGGCTCTTTAATGTTTTGGGGCTGTTTTTCTGCCAGAGGACCTGGACATTTTGTTAGGATACATGGCATCATGGACTCTATCAAATATCTAAAGATATTAAATGAAAACCTGACTCCCTGTGCCAGAAAGCTTCAAATCTTCCAGCAGGACAATGATCCAAAACCTACATCAAAATCAACACAAAAATGGTTTACTGACCACAAAATCAAGGTCCTGCCATGACCATCCCAGTCCCCTGACCTGAACCCCATAGAAAACTTGTGGGGTGAACTGAAGAGGAGAGTCCACCAGCATGGACCTCAAAATGTGAAGGATCTGGAGAGATTCTGTATGGAGGAATGGTCTCAGATCCCTTGCTATGTATTCTCCAACCTCATCAGGCATTATAGGAGAAGACTCAGAGCTGTTACCTTGGCAAAGGGAGGTAGCACATAGTATTGAATAAAAGGGTGCTAATAATTGTTGCACACCTACATTTAACAAAGAATTTTTCTTTGATGAACCTGTGTTTTGTTTGCAATTGTTTGATATCAGAGCAGACCAAAAGATCAAAAGGTTAAACAATAAAAACAAATTTTCAGCCTTCTTTGCTCATATTTAGCAAGGGTGCCAATATTAGTGGAGGGCACTGTATGTTAACTTCTGTATGTTAAATTCCGGATTCTGTTTCATCAGAATATCAGCACGTGATTGTTAATTTCCTGCTATGTCTTAAGAAACTTTATCATGTACAGAATGTGCAGAGAACATTACTTTTTGTCTTAGTTTGTTGATTCAAACCATAATTAAGCTCCGCCCACTCATGTTGAAGACAATTTCTGTAAAATGCGAAACCTACTTTTCAGAGTAATTCTAGGATTTTAAATTTTTTTAATGAAAGCTTATCAAAATTGGTGTGAGTAGGATCTGAATCTCAATAATGATCAAAAACACATTGAGATTATTCAATATGATGTCCACCACACGCCAATCAAACTTTGTGGGGCGGAGTTTAGATTATTCAATACTCACGATTAAGTGCATGGAAACACAAAAGCCATATTTTGAAGAAGATTCTGAGGATGTGGTCATTGATGGGGGTGGAATGTAATTGAAACATCGAGCTGAAACATGGTGCGCTGCATCATTGTGCTAATCTCTACCTGGATTTTTAATGATTCCTGTGCTACTTAAAAAGATGTCAGCCAATCAGCTTTCAGCAGGCATTTCACATGGTTGGCATTAAGAACGGTTGATACAAATGGTGCATTTTTATATTTTATTTATTTTATTTTTTTCCAGAAAGTGTGCACTAAGTGTGGGATTGAGACGGCATGCAATCAGAAGAGAGCTCAGTGGCTCTGCAAGATCTGCAGTGAACAGAGAGAGGTAAGGCCACAATCTGTTGTCCAGATCCGACAGAACAAACGGCATTTTTCCATCTTAATCTGCAAGGGGAAAAAAAGCTTTGTGAAGCTTAGTGAGGATGAGTATGGCTCATGAAAACTGTTCAGTGCATCATTGTGACAGAATGTGAATAGACACACGCCAATACTCGAGCACTCCACATCCATTATAAATCGAGGAGGAGAGCGTGAACTGATGTGAACTGATGCTCCATGCTTCTCGTTGATTGGGGTCTTTGAGGGTTCATGCATTTTAAGCTCGTAGCTTTATCCGAGCATGGGTCTTGAGGGGAATTTGAAATGAAATCTAAGACCCGTCAAGTCAGCGTGAATCGATTGGGCCGAAGAATCAAATATGCAGTCATTTTATTTTGTAGAAATCCATGTAAAATTGAAATAAGTCTACAGATTGCTGCTTATACAGTGAAACCGATATTTGCTTAGAGCTCCTGGAGTTGCAAGCTCTTGCTGGGCCACCTGTGATTCAGATAGGTCAATATTATAGAGTTTTACACAAATACACCAAAATGCAACTAAATCATTAATCCAGACTATTTATTCACCCCCATTTACAACTAGAACACAGTAGCAATGCTGCCAACACCATGCAAACCAAACTGACGTTTTATGCTGGATGTGTGCTCTATGGCTGATCTCTCTCCAACCCCCCCCCCTTTTTTTTTTATTTCTTTTGCTTTAGTTTGGTATTCAGAGTAGGGCTTTAAACTTGATGAACCCAAATGTTTGCTATCACTTATTTTTGTGAAGCAGCTGTTCAGTGCCTTTGTGTGCATCCAATCAAAGTACAGATCTAGGTTAGATATAACAGGAGGATTTCACTAAGCCGCAGCGTGACACAAGCCCAGCTCTCTCGTTAGACAAGGTGAGTGCAGAGTGCTACTGCTCTGGGGTTCATAAAAGCATCATTCAGTGTGTACATTTTAGTACACTGTCGATTTAACAACAGCGAATGGTTTACGTGCCAAAAAAGTTTAGTAAAACTTGAGATTATATTCAGCTGCCTGGAGCACCACTGTGAGTCACTTGTGAAGCTGTATTAAGGAGATAGTGGCACAATATGACTGACAAGGTACTGACTAATCTTATCATAGATGGACAGATAATGGAAGCCTCTTGTCAAAATGACTGTTCTATGGGTGGATTTGGGAAGCGATTGCTAGCCACCTGCTGCTCTTCCCCAGGCGGTCATATTTTGTCAAATTCCTCCTGTTTTAGAGGTTGTTTTTTTTTTTTTTTTTTGGTGTGCCGAGGCTTCCTGTAGGTACAGTATTCAGATTTATGGAAAGTTCCATTTTTGCAGAAGAACTACATGCTTTAAGGTTCGTACATGGAACAGCACACAGCGACTGAATCCTTCGGTTGCTGTGGAATCTGCAGGCAGCTGCATTGAGCTCGGTCTCTGCAACCGCCATGCTTTGAAAAGGTCAGCGAATTATTTGCTTACGGGTATAATGAAATACATGTTTGGGGATTGATAGGATTTGTGTCTCCATAAAATATACGGCCCGATGTACTGCAGTGGTAGTTCGTGCATTTGTTTTTGGCAATGAGGAAAGAGGAGTAGCATAGAAGCTCTTTTTTTTTTAAATTAAACATAGTAACTCATTCACTTGAGTTATTCACCATTATTCATGTGCAGTGGTTCTGTGGAGACTCGTATTTTAAAACACCTGTATCTCTTTGCAATAGCAAATGTAATGGATTGTTTGTAAATGTTGGTAAAATAACCATTAGTGAATGGAAGTTCGATTCAATTTACCAATACGATTCTTTCTGCCTGCCTGTTTCAATGAATCAAATGTCCAATTCGATCGATTCATTTTCTCCTGGGGAACATAAAACCTTCAAATTGTGACAAAGTCCTACTCTGGTTCATAAGATTGACACTTGAAGTTGTGTGTTTTCAGTGTATTTCGAGTCAAACCTGAGAGAAAGCCATTCGCCCAGATGGTGTTCGACTCCATGAACAGCTGCACAATGGATTTTGGAATCAGCACATTCGCTGGTTTTCGGATCATTTAGGCTAATAAAACTGCAGACTACGATGTTCACCGAGTGAATTGCTTGTGTTATCTATCCATCCATTCATTCACTGCCCTTCATGTGTACCTGCGTGTAGGGCGGCAACAAAGAACATCCGTTCATTTTCTGGGCCAGCTTCAGTATTATTCCACAGGTATGCTTCGAGGCTTTGGTTTCTGCTGCCACTGTTTGCAGCCGGGTGCTCTTAAACCTGCCTCTTTCGCATCTTCCTTCTGGTGTCCAGTGAAGGGAAGTACAAGGGATGTTGTCCTTTTCTCCTCAGATGACGTACCAAAGCCATCTCCATTGCCTTCTCATGATGGCAATCAGTACGTAATCCAACATTAACCCGATTAAGACGATACTCTGATTAAGAAACTAGCATGTAAAAAGCAATTTTTTATTACCTTAATCCGATTAAAGTCATACTCAAAGTAAACACAAATCGAATTAAGAAGTGTGGCGTATTCCTGTTTTAGTCACATTATCGACGTGCATGTACACACCTTAATCACACTATTAACAGGAGTTTTACAGGACACGTACACACAGGGCAGTGCTCAACCGTTTGACGGCAAACAAGAGAGTACGGCTGTGTCCGAAACCACGTACTTACTATATAGTAGGCGAAATATGTACCTACTATATAGTAGCTGAAACACGTATGTGGTTTCGGACGCAGCCCACGGCTTCAAGCAGTCGTCTATTAGCACGTATAGCATGACAAATAAATAACTGCACTTGAAGCTTTCGTAAAATTAAAAATAAAAACACCCAAAACTGTATACGGTACCATAACGAAGACGAACTGTATGTCGATACGTAAAATTCTGGAGGGACGTCGGACGGCGTGGTGCAGGGACGTAATGACGTGTGCTGTTAATCGATCTATGTTCTATGACGTGTAAAGTGGGAACATGAAAGGAATATTCTAAACGCGACTCATGTAACACCTTAATCACAATATTGTCTTATTCAGAATAAGCTCAATAATTGGATTACTGCTGTCCATGTGAACGTAGTCAATGTCCAGGCTCTCTTGATTGCACCAGAAGAACATTTGCTGGTTGAAGATGGTGTTGGGGCAGAAGGTTCGCAGGATTCTTATGAGGTGCCGTATATGGAAGGTTGCCAGCTTGTTTAGGTCACTTTGTCATTCTCCAGCAGTCTGAGCCATACTGCAGAGGAGAAAGAAAACGTCTCTAGTACAATCCAGGCTTGGTGCTGATACAATACTGGAGTGACCTTCACACATTGCTTAGCATTTTACAGGTACTTCTGCTGCCCAGGTAGGTGAACTCTACAGTTGTAGGCAAGTCTGTGACTTGTATTGGTGTCGGATTTGGGATGTTCAACATCATCCTCACCTCTGATTACTGGTTGTGGAAAGGTGCTAAGGCGAGATTTTTTTTCCAGCATTGTTCAGTGTTCATTAATGGGTCCATCTGATGCCTCTTAGTTGGTCTTCAGTTATTTGTCGCATGACCCAGTCATTGCCACTATTGAAGACCAGTGCTGACATCACACATCCCTGTCTCACACCCTTCTTGGCTTTGAAAGTACACTTGCTGTTTCCCACTTGGCATATGACATCGGAGTAAAAACTCTTGATAAGAATAGTAGCTTGTGTCGTTATCAGTTTAAGGAATGTTCTGCTTTCAATTTCGCTAGTCAGTACATAGCACCCAGAGCCATTTTTTAGTTTTTAGCTATTGTTTATGTGAACTTACCAAGTGTAGGAAACACTGCTGGTCTTCATTGAGACAGGAAAGGTCAATTAGCAGAATAGTTGTTAATATGTTGGACTACGCAGTGTTTTGTGTTATAACGTAAATGTCAGAATTGTACAAGAAGTTTTAAAACCAATAACATAAATAAGTTTTATTCAGATGGACTTTTTCAACAGATTCAGTAAACGATTCATGAGTCATACCTCACTAACAACCGTATTAAAGTTCTGCCCATGTTCTTTGTTGTATAAATCAAATAAACTGTTTTTTTTTTCTTTTTCTGCCAACCATAATGTGGAAGTGTGTCTTCTGACCTGACCTCCTGGTGTTGACCGTGGATGAAAATAAGCTTTAGTAGATGTAATACATTGCCTAAATTGAATCTGGATGTTAGCATGCTAATTCCACGTTGGTGTCTTTCATTTCTGTCGAGTCTGCCACTGACGAGGTTAGAAAAATAAAACGCAGCAAACACGGACACATCTTCTGAACTCGGCTCCCTTTCAGTGAGAGGTATGCACGTTAGCGTAGCCTTTAGCATTCAGCACAACACGCAGTGTTTCTCATAATAGCACTCCAATTAACCACATGCGTGCACTCTCACACACTCAGCTCTGTTGTAAAGACTGATGCAGACATGGTTAAGAGAGTGAGATGGATTACAAAAAAAGCTGACTAGAAGCAGAGGTTTAAAGGGATAGTTCAATTCTGTCATCAATTACTCACCCTCATGCCATTCCGCACTTTTTGGAGCTTGAAAGTTTCGGTTACTTGGACTGTAAATTGAGGGACGGAAATCTCCCAGGTTTTATTAAAAATTTCTTCATTTGAGTTGTGAAGATGAATGAACATCTTACGGGTTTGGAACGGCATGAGGGTAAGTAATTGATGACAGAATTTTCATTTTTGGGTGAACCATCGCTTTAACTTTATAGGTAGTGAGCAGGGTCTCGTGACCACAGATGTGGGTGGGGGAGGATGAAATGAATAATAATGTGGTCTCGAACAAAATTAAGTCGAGAGGACGTAACACTTGGCTCATGCTATAGGATGCTATCTAGTGAATTTTTAGAGTGACCCTGTAATATGAGACACGACAACATTCAAGATATCCAGAATGCAGTCTAGCAGCGCATTTGGAGCAGTTGCAGACATACCTCTTGGAGGATGTTCGAAATAGTCACCAGTTTGCCAGTTTCAGCAAATTTCCAGCCCAACTACATATCAACAACCATACAGAATACCTGGGAGCAATGCCACTGTGGTGCACACGCATTTTTATCATAGTTTCCATTCCATAATCCCCCTTTCCCTCTCCCATCAATCCATCCATTTTCTCTACCGCTTATCCTACAAAGGGTTGCACGGAGCCTGGAGTCTATCCCAGTGGACTCGGGGCACAAGGCGGGTGACACCCCGGACGGGGTGCCAACACATCGCAGGGAACAGTCGTACACACATTCGCACACCACAGACAATAGAGATGCCAATCAGCCTACAACGTATGTCCTTGGACTCGGGGAGGACAACCGGACTACCTGGAGGAAACCCCCGTAGCATGGGGAGAACATGCAGACTCCGCGCACACAGGGCGAGAACCAAACCCTGGAGGTGCGAGACAAACTGCCCACTCTTCCCCCCCTCTCCCAGTCTTTGCAGTATATCTTACAATAGAAACGGTTCTACATCATAGACCCGCTGTGTGCACTTACACTTTGCCTTTGTTTGCAGCAATACTCTATATTAGATTTAATTTTGATTATTTGCTATGAAACACGATCTTGGTATTTTTAAACTACTTCAGTTTCCTGCACGGCCTTGGCACCCCTGTCATTAACCGATCTGTTCACTGCTTACCCCAGAGCCCCTATTCCCCCAGCCCCCCATGATGCAAGTATGCATCATGTTTCCTGCCCCATTGAGGCTCTAATGGCATTTGTTGCAGTCACCATTTTTGAGCACTAGGTGCTATAATAACTCTATGGAGCTAAATGGGGCTGTGATCACATAGCTCCACAACTGAGCAAATGGAACCTCAGCTTAAATCGGTCAAATAGCAAAATTTTCTAAATCGTTGGTCACCCAAAAGAGATATTGAGTATTTCAATGGGATTTAGAATGTATGGAGTTGTGAATGAAGGTTCACAGCTTTGGGTTAAACTATGGACGTGGCGCCACTCATCAAGTAAGAATGGCTAGGTGCTGATCTGTGCACCACACAGTCTTGGCACATCAGGTTTTTATATAGTTCTTGCCTTAGATTTTTAACTTTGGTTTGGCATTAGTGTGTCGGAGCAAACTTTTTGAAACATTCATTTACCAACTATAGACAAGAACCATCTTCAGTGGGAAGGAGGGGAAAAAAAAGAACAAGGCGTTGTGCGACAGACGGTATGGCCTCTGCAGAGCCCTAAACTTAACATCATGAAGGCTGTCTGGGATTCCTTGAAGAGATGGAGGCAAGTGAGAGCCAAAGTCTGTAGAGAAAATATGGCAAGTTCTCCAATATGCTTCTAACAAAACTGCTCGACGATTATCTGCGTTGTATCTAAAAGAATTTGTTTAAAAGCAAAAGCCTCTTTACTGAGTTTCTGTGTATTATACAGGGATGCAGCATCTTTTTTTTTTTTTTATAGACGGAATAGATATTTTTGCACAAGTGTTGATACCTCAAGTCAATATCGATACCTATATTGATAGGTACCTTAGATCAGTTGTCACCAACCCTCTTCCTTCCTGCAGGTTTGATCTCCAATCAAAATCTAACACACCTGTTTTTGTTGGTCAAGAACTTCTTAAGGCAATGATTCGATGGTCAGGTGGGCACGATTAGGGTTGGAGCTAAAGTCTTGAGGAAGGAAGATCTCCTGGAACAGGGTTAGTGATCACTTAGTGGCCTTAGACCGATTAGTGTTCTACTTCAGTAGAATGCTTCTGTACAGCTGTAAACGAAGTACGTTTTTGTTTTCATTGTGTCTGTATCTCTCGTTGTGTGTGACTGATCATCAAGAATGACATACTGGGTAAGGGCTGATCTTTTCACTCTCCTAGTGTTGTCTATACACATTGGTTATCACTATTATGTTCTGGTAGCAATGAACTCCTCATTCTGAGTTTTATGTTAAAAGATGTTTATCGGGTTACCCTTAATTAAAGGAAAATATATATCTGGATGTTTTCACATACCAACATGGAAAACCTCCTGCATCTCTCTCTCTCTCTATATGCTATAACTACAGTTGATTGCTTTTTCAGCTGCTGAGGGACATGGTAAAGCATGGGCGGTTTATGTAATTGTGTTTGCCGAGTTGTTACTGGTGTGCACATTGTAAGACCTGAGCTACAAAGAGTGCGCAGAAGCATCTTATTTCAAATGAATTTGAACTCCAGCGCGGTGCAGTCACAGGAACACTTGCATCAGTCCATTAAAAAGAAATTGTACTTGAACACCACAGGACTGTAATACAGTCGGATTAGTCTGACATTCTGCCTCGAGCCCTCTCTGTGATGAATATCGGAGAACATTTAAGGACATACTGTATAAATCCAGATAATAGTTTTTTGCGAAACTGTCCTGCCTGATATATAATACGTTTTTGTGCGAGGCAGTGTTTTTTCTGAATGTCGGTCTCATACATGCTTATCTGGCTGCTATGAAATTTACAGACCGGGGAGTCAGGGGAGCTCCCGCATTTTGTACCAACTGTTCAGCCAGTGAGCCGGAGTTGCCAACGAATGCTCTTAGTCAGAACCTGTTATCAGATGGGCTGCTGCTCTCCTTCCTGAATGTGCTGCTTTATCAGAGTCATTCAGTGCTGATCTTGGTCCCCTGCTTCCCTTCTTCCTGCGCGAACACTCCATTTGTCTGGCAGTGCGACCGCCACATTCAGAGGTTACATAGAGACGGGACATAAGCACATTTTTAACTTGCTTGGTTTGTTTGTGATTTATTTTTTTTTCCTTCTATGAAAAACAGACAAATGTGACATTAAGAGGATATTTTAGTTTTCTTGTTTTCTTTCCTGGTGATCTGAGGTATATCGTTATCGTGATATATTTACGTACACTTTTCTGATATATCCTGTGGACCATGATGTGTCCTTTTGTAACATTTTTAAAGTAAGGAAAAAAGCCCCAAAAATGTCAAAGATGTTTTATAGGACAATAATAGGCCTGACACCAAGCGGCGTTATTGTTACCGCTCCAAAGCTGATTGCTTTCTACAACAGCATGACCTGAAGTGTATTATTCCCCTTATACCACAGCAATGATGTTACATATAAGTAAAATAATGACATACTGTGGATATGAAAAGTCTGAGGTTTTTTTTGTTCCGTTTTTTCCAATCTTCACCTGTCCAGTTGAGGTGAGCATGTGCCCATGATCGCCTCAGATTCTTGTTCTTGGCTCAGAGGAGTGGAAGCCAGTATGGTTTTCTGCTGCTGTAGTCCATCCACCTCAAGGTTTGATGTTTTGTGCATGCCGAGATGCTTTTCTGTTCACCGTGGTTGTAAAGAGTCATTTATTTGGTTTGCTATAATCTTCCTGGCAGCTTGACCCAATCTGGCCATTTTCCTCTGGTAACAAGGCTTTTTGACCCACAGAACTGTTGCTCACTCGATGTTTTTTGTTTTTCGTACCGTTCTGTGTAAACTCTAGAGACAGGTGTGTGTGTGTGTGTGTGTGTGTGTGTTAAAATCCCAGGAGATCAGCAGTTTCTTAAAACTCAAACCAGCCCAATTTGGCACCAACATCCACGCCACAATCAAAGTCACGGCGATCTCACGTTTTCTTCATTCTGATGTTGGATGTGAACATTAACTGAAGCTCTTGACCTGCACCTGCATGATGTTCTGCATTGTTCTGCTGCCAGATGATTGGCTGATTTAGATAACTGAATGAATGTGCAGGTGTACAGTGGCTGGTGAGTGTAGATATTTTTTGCCCGGAAACTATATTGCTTTGAAATCGACAACAGAACGGATTTGTATTCCATCATTGTACATTTGGTCTCACTTTGATGAATAATCTCTTCCTAAAAGCTTCTGTCAAGAGCAGGCAGTGTTGATATTTATGCATCAGAATACACGATCAAATACGGGCTATAACTTCTCTTCGTTTATTTTTTTTTATTTCTGCTTCTGCTGTCTTTGGCTTTTATTCTGGCCCTTTCACAATCAAATTTGCCATGGTTTGATTTGGATAATGAAAAATGTTAGCTTGGCTTAAAAGTGCCTCTAGGGTGCATGCAAAAACAAAACAAAACAAAACAAAAAATGCGGTCTATCATATTTGAAATGCAAGCTCTGCATAAATTTAATCACATTTCTTACTCATTTATTCCAGTAAGTGCATCTGTACAGCCCCACAATTTCAGAATGTAAGAGACACAACATTGGAATACCTTTTGCTTTTCTGATAATCCAGGAGATAAGACATGAATAAATGTTTTTGGGCACAGGGATGCCATGTCTGGAGGTTGATAGTGAGGACTGTCAGGATTGCACACGAACCTCCAGCATGATGGTGGTTTGGACGTACAGGGCCTTCAGGCCATTGTAAAGCTCATCTGAGTTTCACAGGGTCTGCAAGTGCAAACAGCATTGCATCTAGTGAGAAATATCTCTTCTAAGCCTGCCGGGAAATAGACCCCCCTTGCCCCCCCCAATTTCCCCAAAACTCGTTTCTCTTGTATCGCAGCCCAAATTGTTGACATTTTTAACAAATCAGAGCTGACTGAAGCTTTTCTCTAATTTAGCCCCTTTTTCACCCCGTGCTTTGCTAATTACTTGGTATCATTTCTTAATGACTCATTGGTTTTTATAAGCCAAAAATCTACAAAGCCAGTCTTGTGGTTTATTGCTTAAACAAGCCAGAACAATAAGCTCAGTTCCCCCCCCCCCCTCCGAAGCATGCTTAGGAAAAATAAATAGTCCACCCCCTTCATGCATGGCCAAGATTTAGTTTCATAATGTGTTTTTCTGAAATGAAACCTGGACTGAAAACAAATCCCAAAGGCATTAATGCTGTCTGGCGGGCAGTGGTGCCCAATGAGCAATGATGCTTCATAGTCATCACATCGTGATGCAAAGGCTCTTAAATCATGCAAATTTTTGTTTTCAGGATAAAAGACTAAAGTCCATATGCTGGGTGCATGCTATCAGGTTTTTTTTTTTTTTATCCACGTTTATCCCAAGCTTGTGCCACTACACACAATTCTTAGATCAGGGTGGATATTGGCCCCCAGAGGCACTGAGCCTGAAGGCTGGAACAAATGGTCTTGTATTTGATCATTTTCATGAAGCAGTCCTAAGCCCTACAATCGACTGATGAGAGACTCTCTTTTTTTTTTTTTTCTTTGGCCAGTGACCCCTTTTTACTGACATGACAACTCTAAAAGATCACAAAATGTATTAGTCCAACGTGGTATTGAATTCTGTGCTCTGTGGCAGTTGGAACTTTCACCATGTTTGGATTTTAACCTACGTCAGAGCGTATGCTGCTGCTGCTGTAGGCTCCAGACTGAAATTTTGCTCTTGTAGCTGTTTAGATTATGGACATACACTGTGAATTATAGCATGAATATTATATTTTGTAGTGTGTCTAGTTAGAAACCATGACAATGTTGCACGAAAATCTGCGTATTATTTAAAAAAATTTAAGATAGCCTCTCTGTCTGTTGTAAAGGCCACTTTGATTAACAAAGACTTCTACAACTCCAAATTGAATGAAGGATAATGGAATTTGAATAACAACAATAATCCGTATGCATCGTGCTTCATGAGACGCTTTTCTGCTTACCACGGTTGTACAGAGCGGTTATTTGAGTTAACCACAGCCTTCCAGTCAGGTTGAACCAGTCTGGCCAGTCTCCAGCGAAGTCTCTCATCGAGTTGTACTGTCGCTCACTGGATGTCTTTTTTTTGTTTTTCGCACCATTCTGTATAAACCCTCTATCGTGTCTGAAAATCCCATGAGATCAACAACTTCTGAAATACTGTTTCTGAAAACCAGACAACCAACCAATCTGGCACCAACAACCATTCTGTTGTTTGATTTGAGCAATACCTGAAACTCTTTCCCCCTGATCTCAACACACAATATTCTGTAGAATCCCTTTTCAAACAAAATTTCTCTTTCCCTCCATGTAAAATATACAATTTGCTCACCCTTGATGCTTTCACACTCATTCAGGAGAACTTCCAAATGGTTCCTCTGCTAGCTCCATGCCAGCTGATCTCCATTTCCTCTCATTAGCAGGTCCGGATTATTGACAGGCCCCAGATCAGGACCGGTTTCTCCTTTTGTCACAGGAACTGGGCGGCACTAATAGAGTTCTGGCTCACTGGTCATTGGACTGCAAGGCTCAACTGAAGGTTCCGGTCACTGGTGGTCGCACATCCACAATCCACAAAAACTAATTTCACGAAACGCTGCCTCTCCTCCTATTGGAAATTAGCGATATTATCATGCCACTAATTAAAACGTCAAGAGAGCAAATGCTTTGCAGCGATTTGCTATTCATTGGGCGCGTCCTCAATTTGACAGGGGGCAAAAAGTGAAAGTCTATTCATTACACTTCGCTGTGTAAGGGTTATACGGTCAGGTTCAGAATGATTGGCGCTCTCGGTAAAGAGTTTTCTACTGCTCTAGTCTCATTTAGGTCTCATTTACTTCCATTCAACCCCAGCTTCCTAACAATGCTAGCTAGTGGACCAGAGCAGCATGCAAGACTAATTCAGATGGCTCCTGACCGGAAGACTGTTGTTGTCGCCTTCGTTTAGAAGCCTTTACTCATAGGGTTAATTATGGGCGGTGGTAGATCAGTGGTTAAGACACTGGGCTGTTGATCGGAACGTCATGAGTTCACACCCCAGCACCGCCAAGCTGCCACTGTTGGGCCCTTAAGCAAGGCCCTTAACCCTCAACTGCTCAGATGTATAAATGAGATAAATATAAGATCGCTCTGGATAAGGGTGCCTGCCAAATGTGGTAACTGTAAATGTAATCGTATCAGCAGTTTTGCCTTTTACATTATGGTTAAACTTTGTTTTTCTAATGGCTGATGGTAGTCATCTCGCCTTATAGTCTTACACTAGATTTTTATTTCTAGCTGGCTAGAGCACCTTCTGTAGTAATTAATAAACAAACATACAAACAAACACACTGTGCGACACTAACGAGAATATCGATAGCACAAGCTCTAGTGCAGCCTAACTAGCCAGTAGTAATAATAAAGTTTGGATTGATTTTTCAGTGTGCAATATAACGGTGGCAAAGAGGAGGCAGAGCTTGCCTGAGCTTTTCTTGGAAGGCTAGACAGCATTTAGACCGCTGTATGTCGTTGAATTCCATCGAAGGTCCCCAAACAGATTTGTTGTTGTCTAGTTACATTACAGTGTTCAAATATTGACTTTGAAATATCTCCAGTTGAACATTTGAGCAGCTCACTAACGAAAACGTTTTTATTTTTTTTATTTCTACCTGCTTTGTCCTCCATGTTTTTTTTTTTTTTTTCTCTTGCTGCACTGATAGAGTGGGAACGGAATTGCACGAAGTTGTCAAAGCAGTCTGATGCGTTGCTTTGGCAATAATGGCTTTATAGTTATTCCATAAGGCAGAGCTTAGAGCTGCTTCGTTATGTTCGCTTTTTCTTCCGTTTCATGACCCTGAAGCAACGTGCACAGCGTGTGCGTGTCTGTCGTGTTCAATGTCACGCTCCTGTCCAGTCATATTGAAGAAAGCATGAATAGCAGCTCAATCTAGAATGATTTGGAGAGTTATCAGATCGAATAAATTAGTTTCTAGTTGCCTCTCTGTCCGTCTCAGTGTAGTGGTCTTTGTAGAGGCAAGCTTTTAAGGAATAAACTTTACATTTTGAGTTCCTTTGGGTAAGTTCTGTTTTTTTTTTTTGTTTTTTTTTTTTGTAGAGATTTTTCAGCGTATTAAAGTTTCACGTCTTCCTGTGCATGTTTCACTGTCCATCCTGGTGACCTTCAGGAGTCTTGTGATGAGCATCATGACTGGCATCCAGGGGCAATGTGTAAAAGGTTTCTCTCATCTCTTCTTAAATATTAGACACATTGTGTCATCATTTATCACGATACCAACTTTATATCATATCGCCCAGTCCTCAGGTGTCATGGACTCTTGCTTGATATGTCAAAATGGTACTGCTACGTACATTTTAAAAATGCTCTTTAAGTACTTGTTTCATCACTGGATTGATATGGCAGGAGATAAAAGCTGGTAATTTTTGCATGGCGTTCCCGTTTAAGTACCCAAAAGCGTTTTTGAGAACAGGCAAGGCGTCAAGGTGTCACACGTTTGCATCAGCATGGCTGGTTCACAGCAGGATGGAGGTTTGGGTGATGGAGACGGTCGCTGAGTCGTTCCAGCTGGGTAATGGTCCCTGCCAAGCCGATGGCAGCAGCTGCTATCAACCCTGACATTTTAGCACCTGCTGTCTGTCACTATATAGCCATCTGCCAGACCTGAGAGTGAACCGCGAGCTATTTTTTAACACAACTCTCACATTATACGTACCTGCAATTTATACTTAACCTTTCTACAAAAGAACCCGACACGGCTTGATGGCCATCAATGGTGAGGATTTAACCGTAGTGTCCATTTTGGTTCTGTGAAACTGATCCATGAAGCATCCTTCTACTTTGATTAGACGCCCTGGCTATACATCCAACTTGGTCTGCCACTGGCTGCAGCTGTTGAGATGACTTGATGGGGCTTTTGGATGGATTTGTATTATTGTTAGTGGCCCATGATGGTTGGGTCCAGTCCATTCGCAGAACCCAGGGCAGAACAGTTGTCTGGACCAATCATCTGGCTTGGAAATTAACAGAGCCACTGTACACAAAAGAAACCGTTGGACATAGTAGCACCGTCTCTCTAAGACAGGGGTTCTCAAAATTTAGGCAGCTAGGAACACTTTGTGTGTGTGTGTGTGGGGGGGGGACCAAAAAAAAAAAATTCCCACACCCCTTGTTTTGCTTCATTCACAGACCCCATTTTGAGACCCATGGCTCTAAGAAAGGAAATGCTTTTGCTGTCAGATACAAAGTGTTCTCGGTACTCTCAGCTCCCGGCGTTCAGTCACACTACTCTATTATTTGTTAAATCAGGTTCCTTCCTGTGTTCAACCTCCTGAATAACAGTGATGCATGTTTTCCCCAAAGATATTACACTCTACTGTTTTTCTCCAATATAGCTCAGTTCTCTCTGTACTTTTCTTTTGTTCTCTCCCTCTTTCAATTGTTTTCTCTCTCTCTCTCTCTCTCCCCCGCCCCAGGTGTGGAAGCGTTCCGGTGCCTGGTTCTACAAGGCCCTGCCCAAGTACATTCACCCGGAGAAGGACTCATTCATGGACAGGAGGCCTGTGATCGAGACAGAGAAGCAGCCAGTGGCCAGGAGTGTGCCAATCACCTACACATGGGCCCACAGGAAAGGTGGAGTTTCTATTCTATTCATTTCTGTTCTATTCTATTATATTCTGTTCAATTCTATTCTATTCGGTTCTATTCAATTCACAATTATGCTCAATTGTATTTGGTTGTATTGTATTATATTCTGTTCTTTTCTACTGCATTCTATTCTATTTTATCCTATGCTATTATATTCTATTCTGTTATATGGTATTTTTTATTCTGTTCTGTTCTTTTCTCTACTATTCTCTACTACTATTTCTCTACTTTTCTCTACTAATTTTGGTTGTGTTGTCGTGTGTTCCATTCTGTTCTGTCAAATTCAATTATTTTCAGTTCTATTCTATTCTCTTCTCGTTAGTTGTATTGTATTGTGTTCTATTCTGTTTGGTTGTGTATTGTATTCTTTTGTTTTATTGTGTTCTGTCCTACTCTGTTCTGTTCTATGCCATTCTATTGAATGTATTGATGTCCATTAAGAGTCTTCAGTACATTCAAAACTCAGGTGCTCGCGTCTTTACCAACACGTCGCTACCCCCGTGCTCTCCCAGTTACACTGGCTTCCAGTCCATGTACATAATAATTTTTAAAATGTTGGTCCCAACATACAGAGCAGTCCATGGGACAGCTCCTTCTTATCCACGTGAGCTGATCACTCCTTATACACCATCTCGATCTCGGCGTTCAGCTGGCTCATTTGACCTAGATTGCCCGTAGATTAAAAAATATGTATTAGTATTGGTATATTTCTGTGGTTTGTCTAAATAAATAACAAAGTCTTTTGGAAAGTAAACTAGCCGTGGAAGCACGAAAATGTAAAGCTTATGAAACGAAAATGTAGAAAACATTTCTAGTCAGAAAGAATGAGAGCTGTGACGAATGTGAACTAGTCAGAAGATTTTTTATTTCCTTCATGCTGATACTGAGGTGTTACTCTAGTTAAAATGCTTAAGAATGATTAGCTACAGCGTGTGTATGTATGTGTGTGTGTATGTATATGTATATATATATGTATGTGTGTGTGTGTGTGTGTGTGTGTGTGTGTGTAAAATATACACACACACACAAAATATATTCTCTCAACCTCAACCCTAAAACATCAGGCTTTGCCAAGTTTTAATGCTAAAAATGAATGCAGGTGATCGTAATATGCATACGGCTCGTCGTCATGCATGCTCACACACATATGCTGGTGGTTGTGTTCGAATGACAAAGGTGCACGTGTTATTTTCACACTCCGAGTTTTTCACAGAACTTAACATGTGGCATATGGAAATCCTGTTTTTATCATACACTACAGTAAGTATTAAGACCCATGAACAAATAATGATGAGGTGGAGTATAGCTATGTTAGCTTAGGCAAGCTCGGACAGATTCTCGTTGCATAAGTGGTGTTTGCTTGACATGGTGGACCAGAGGAATGTATTGCCACAGTAGCATTATGGGACCTGGAGTCTGGAATATCACTGGTCCAGATTAAATACGTCCAAGAGTAAAACAGCACATGCTTCGTTTTGTAGTTGCATGTATGTACAGAATGATGAAGGATGATCATTCTAGCCTGGGTCAATTTGAAAAACTTGTTGTTGTTTTTATTTTATTTCAGTTGTTGCCGACTGTTATGGTAAAAGACAGTGATTGATTCGGCTCCCTTTTTTAACAGCATGGTTTGAATTGGGAAAACAGAGAGTTTGTTGTCAAACCCCAAAGGCGACATTTTGCTTTTCATGATTTTAGGCTAGAGCGATGCGTTATGGGTTTGGAATTCATTGAAGTGTCTGAAGACTCTCACCCGAGGGGCTGTGAAAGTGTCCCGCAGTCAATATTTCGTTGCACTATCAAAACAACGATGGCGCAATTTTAGACAACATTAAAACCAAGCGAGTGGCACTGTGTAAAGCCGTTGAAGCATTATATCTTTTTTTAGTTTGGTTTTTTTGGTTTGGTTTTATTTTAAATATAATACTCATGACGAGCTTTACACTGTTGCCTTTTCTATCTTTTTAGTGTGCTAATAGCTAAATGAACATGTTCTGAAAAAATCGACATTTGCTCTCGTAGCATCCCGTGGCCTAATTGGTTGCTGTTGAAATCTCGATTCTGATTGGTCAGGGGGTGTTGGTGAATTTTCTTGATACTTGTTGAAGTTCTGCAGGGACTTTTAAGGGGGATTTTTATTTAAAGGTTTTGGAAGGAGTCTCCAGCATCAGCACTTCGTAGATCAAGAGGTAACTTTTCTGACACGGAGGGCGTGTTGTTTTTTTCTCGGTGGCTGTACAAACTGAGTGAAAAGAAGGGAGGGTGATGACTAATGACTGTTTATGTCTCACAACATTAAACGTGACAAACGGATAAAACGTACATGTCGTCCTGTGAAACCTGTGATTGTTGGTAAATCGCTGTGATATATTAAACAAAGATCAAAACATAATCAACTTCAGGGCAGTAAAAGGGCAGTAACTCCACTTTACACCATAGTCATTGATTATTTTTGCTGTAACATCATGTTCAGATGTTGTTTTTTTTCCCCCCTTACGTTAATAGATAAATCCTTTACGGCCCAACAGGTTAGACGCAACACTAACTAGCATGCATTCATTAACATCATCTCTTGTAGCTTTACTGACAGTGTGACATAGTCAAGTCATCGTTGTATGATGTAGGATTTAACTTGGAGAGATCTGGTGACTGGAGGCCAGAGCATTTTTTAAAAACAGTATTCGATAATATTGTCTCGACATCAGTAAATGTTCTCGGCAAATTAGTTTTGAACTCACCTGAGATGCCTGCTTTCGTACTTTTCGGCTAGAGATACTGTGCCTCGAACCATGCTGCTCAAGCTGTGGTCGAAAAGAACAGCTCTCTTTGCATACCAGGTATTGTTTGTGGAAGCACTCTGGCCTCTCGAGTAGCTCTTAGCATCCCCTGTCTTTTTCTCTCCCACGGCCCTTCATCTTGGCTGGACAGGGCCTACGTGTTCCATTTGGAGAGTCTCGTGAATTAATGCTGGTGGGTTAATCAGGTTAAATTTATGTAAATGGTCTCATCCAAATTGCACGAACAGATTGCATTTGGCAGCCATACCAGATCTGTGATGGTAATGCGCTAAACTAATGGGCTTTGCATAGGGTAATGTGGGCTCGTTAGGCTGTTGACAAGACGGGAAGGTCGGCGACCTGCACGAATACGGCGCAGATCCATTTTTTGCGGCTTTGGTGGTTTTATCAGAGAGGAGGTGCGGCTGTTGTTATGCGCACAGAGCGTCGCTCTGACTGCGATTAGGCCAAACAGTCAGCTTTGACCGCTTCCAGGCTGCAGCTCAGTACTCACTTGTGTTTTTATCAGGGATTGTCCACAGCACAGCAGCATTGCATCGAATCAAGCTTTTGAACAAGAGCGACTAGATGCTGTGTGGGTGTGTTTGCATCAAATTGGATTTGAACACATGCTGCGGCTGTAGTTTAGATTTCGCGGTTTACTGCCACTTCTGAAGACGGTTCATCACCACAATCTTGGTAAAGAATGCTAAGCAAGCATGCAAAATTACAATTGCTTTGGAAATTTGGGGTAAGTTGGTCAAGCCACTACCTGTGTTGCAAATACTAACATGAAATCTCAACCAACAGGTGCTTTCTAGGTACCAACAACTGATAGGTTTATGGTTTACTAGGGGAGGAGGGGTTTACATGTAAATGCTAATTAAAGCAGCGTCTCTTAAAGGTTATTTTCATGACATAATTGCTTTTAGGAATGAATTGAATGGTAACTGCGTTCACCTAAAAGCTTCAGTGAACATTTTGGTCGCTTGTCTGGACCACGTGAAATGTTTCTGACAGATTTCGATTACGTTTGAGTGCAAGTCGAATTTGCAAGGCAGTGTTCGATGCCGTTTATGTACGTGTTGTTTGGATTGAATGCCTGCTCCTAAAAGAAATGGACTAAAATTAGAATTCAACTCAGTTGAATCAATACGTTTATCATTGATGTGTAAAAAAAAAAAAAAAAATGGTGTTTTTACATTTAGTAACTCTGTTTGCTGCGATAATCTACTGTTATTTGGGGTACACTTGTAGCAGCAGGGATTATTTGTTTCACTCTAGCGTTATTCTCTTTTATATACACACTGTATATTTAAAGTAAAATTGACAGAAAATCAGGCTTTGGCCAATAGATCTACCTAAAAAAAGAAGGAAACATATAGGTGTGATCAGAGAGCTGTAGATTAAAGGCATACGTGTGTGTGTGTGTGTGTGTGTGTTTACTACTGAGGAGCCAACTGATTGTGTAAAGAATCAATTGGAGAGAAAAAGAGATAGGAAAAATAACTAATGGGGAAAAATCAACATCCTCAGTGAAAACGTTGTGGAACTGTAATGGCAAAGCTCACTCATTTATGTACTTTCAGTCAGGTATTTGTGGAGGAGTTGTGACAGTAATGTGGTAGCTCAGGTAGAGGATGTGGTAGCTCCGTGGTTAAGACTTTGGGCTACTGATCGGAACACCCGGCGGTTTGGGCCCTTGAGCAAGGCCCTTAACCCTCAACTGTTCAGATGTATAAATGAAATAAATGTAAGGCGCTCTGGATAATGGCGTCTGCCACGGTCTTAAATGTAAATGTAGTAATGTAAATGATGGGTTAATAGGTGAAATGGCGCATTATTTCGCAGGATGTAGTCATTATAAGACGGATAAATTGTGGCCTTAAATGGATTCCGGTGGGCACGGTGATAGGTTGTTGGCATTCAGTTGGTATTAAGAGGCTCAAAGTGTGGAAAGAAAATTTTCCCCACATCATTACACAACCACCACCAGAACTGTTGACACAAGGCAGGTTGGGTCCACGGATTCATGCTGTTGATGCCAAATTCTGAACCTGCGATCAGCATACCGATGAAGAATCCGAGATTCACCAGGCCACGCAATGTTTTTAAATCTTCAGCCGTCCGGTTTCTGAGTCTGCGTCCGCTGATTCCTCTTTTTGATTGACAAGAGCGAAACCCCATGCGGTCTACTGTTCTGATAACTGTTCTGAGATACTTTTACAGCACGGTATTTTTAGTTATCATAGACTTCCTGTCAGCTCAAACTAGTCTGGCCAATCCTCCTCTGGCGTTCTATATGTAAACAAATATGAGCACAGATGCAAACTGTAGATGGCGTATCAGGGTTTTATTCTGTACAGATCAGCCTACACTTAGAGGCTGATTAGTTCTCTGACCTTTATTAAGCTCCTCTCCATATTTATCTACATTAGTTTAACAACATGGCTTCCACTGTGTCTGCGTAAACAACTGAGACGCTATACTTTGTATCTCCTTGGCACATCTTTGATTTAAGATAAGCAGTCATATCATGCTCGTCGAGACCTTTAATTGTAAATCCGATACACACGTGGCATTTCAATTGGAGGAAAGTGTAATCAGATAGCCTCCAGCACTATTGAGTTTTTCTTCATTCTGCACCACGGCCTCCGCTGTCATGACTGTAATGTGATTGAAGGAGGCAATACCAGAAGGCAAAGGAGAAAGTAGAAAGGAAAGAGATGAATACACCTCCCATTGTCACTTTGATTAAAGTTCATTTGATGAATGGGTTTTACCAGGTACCTGATCTGAGGTTTTTTTTTGGGGTTTTTTTTTTTTGGCCTTTTTTTGTAAGGCTAATTGTATCAAGGTAAGCAGAGCATGAAATAAAAAGTATGATTATTTTGGCTGTTCATATCCTTGTTTGGGAAATCTGAAAGCGTAGGCAGAGAACTCTTTAAATGTCATTGCTGTAATTTAGGCTAAAATTGTGTTTCGGACAATGGAATTCCTCCTAATTGTTTTCTTATAACTTTCATCAATCATGTTCTTCTATATCACGAAGTAGTCCTTTGAAAGGACAAACGAAGCCCTTCATTTACACAGCCCTTGACCAGGAAATATACTGAAAAGTGCGTTTTGCATCAACATTTCCTGACTGCCCTGAGGTTTGCTCACTGTGTAAGCGAAGGTTCCAGTGCTGCCCAAAATTTAATTACCACTAATGCAAAGGCTAAAATGTGGTAATTAAGTGTACACTCAGTGGCCACTCTAATAACCTGTACACCTGCTCATTCATACAGTTATATCAATGCATGCAAATTTCACTAAATGTTGTAGTACAGACATTACAAGGTGTCCCAAAAGTCTCCATACATAGGGGAAATGAAGACTTTTTAGCAAAATGTCTCCCAAAAATTTTCATCCTTGGCTTATATTGTATTTTTGTTCAGATAGATAGCCTCTAAGAACGCCTTTGACAAAAGAAGAACGTATTGAAATGACTCTCATGGCTGGATCGGGAAGCTGGCGCAAGGTTGCGATGGACTTGAACAGGAAACGTGGCGAGCACATCACACACGACACCGTCGCCAAATTTGTCAACAAATTCAAACAGACTGGAAGTGTTACGGACCGACCGAGAAGCGGACGTCCACGACCATCCGCTGATGAAGGCTGAACCGACGTGGTCGGTGGGCTGGTTTTAGTATTTCAGACATTGCTGATGATCTGGAATTTTCTTTTTACGCAGAGCAGTCTCTCGAGTTTGCACAGAATGGTGCGAAATACAAAAAATATCCACCGAGCGACAGTTCTGCAAGCGGAGAACGTCTTTTTGAGATAAGAGATGTTGGAAGAGAATGGCCAGACTGGTTTGAGCTGACAAGAAGACTACGATAACTCAAAAACTCTTAACAACCGTGTTGAGCAGAAAATCATCTCAGAATGCACAACACATTGAAGCTTGAGGTGAACAGGCTGCAACAGTAGAAGACCACATCACACTCCAGTCAGTTCAGCCAAGAACTAGCGTCTGAGGCTACAGTGGGTTTCAGGCACACCCAAACTGGATGGTCGAGGATCGGAAAAACGTTCACTTTACTTTTGTTCAGTCAGCAGTTTTCGTGACCCTTTTTTTATTTTTAATTTTAATCATCCCGGTTATCTGTGCAGTCTGTTCTTAAACTCCCGCTTGTGTCCAGAAGTATCCTTGGTCCATGTCTGTAGAATTGGGGAACGAGTAACACATGAGTGTGTCGTGCCACCAAGACACATCCAACTTCGCTGGAGTGTGTGACTTTAAACACATCAAATTTGAAAATTCAGTAGTGAATAAGGTTTGTTATTTTTTCCTTCTTTGGTTGTTGACGGGAGAGAAAAAAACGCTGGTGAAGAATAATAATAATGATAAAAAATTGAAACAATGTTATTGTGTGTACGTTTTGCCCTCAATGCCTAAATAGATGGATGATAGATGCAGGTTTCCGCGAGACCCTCATTGGCTGTTTCTCGGCGCTGTTCCTGCTGTTTGTCGTAAAGAGGAAAAGAATGAGATTTTTTGAAAATATCCGAGCGTCTGCGACAAACTCGCGGACTCTGAGAACAAGCGTTCGCCCTGCCGTCACCAGGTCGAATCCCAACAATGCTACAGCCATCTGCGGCTGGGACCCAAGTCAGCAAAATTGTCCGCTCTTTCAGGGTGGGAGGGATGATGTAAGTCTTTCTCCACCTGTCAATCACAGTGACACCAGCTAATCATGGGCATCTGTGAGCTCATGTATGCGGAACAGGATGGATAGCGCTTTCCTCCGAGTGTGTTACGCTGCAATGTGACGCAGCATGAGAATCCCTGCTCAGTAGCTGTCGTATGATCGAGTAGAGCTGGCTGGTGAGCAAATTAGGGCGGAGGGGTACGGGACTGGGAGCGGGAAATGACACAAACTGCTCTTTTAGTTGCGCTGCTTCCTTATTGAGGCTCTCATGAGACCTCTGTTTTCCTGCAGAGTTCATTTCTAGCTTGAGAGATCTGATCTGTCTTCTCATATTCCACTAGATTTGATTATCTAAAAATAATAAAGAAAAGAAAAGAAATCACGAACCTTTATTGTGTCAATTTGTGTGTGTGTGTGCGCATGTGTGTTTGCAGAAGGGGTTATAGTGAGTCAGCAGTAAGCAAGAAGTCACTGTTGCTTTGGCTGAATCCATCAAGCCAGATTGGAGAGGCAGGTGGTATCTCACAGAGCATAAGTGTGTGTGTGTGTGTGTGTGTGTGTGTGTGCATATAAAAAGAGTGTGGTTGTGCAGAAGGGAGGCAAGCGTAAATCTCAGTCAGACACAGACAGTGAGAGTCTCCCATCTCCTCTGCTCTGATTGAAACCACGACAGATGGGGTGCAGAAAATCGAGAGCCAGAGCTCCGGTGCTCTCAGGCTTGCCTTCTTCATGCGCCGATAAATAAATAAATAAATAAATAAATAAACATTTGAATTTTCAGCTCGGTCATAGGCCACTGAGAGGCGTCTCTGCCTGGCCCTCGGCTGCCTGTGCTCGCGTCTGCCGGTGAGACTCGCTGGGAATGAAATTAAGGGTTGACGGAGGCAATCACACTCGTATTTTCTGCCTCTTTGTGTTGTTTCATCTGTTTTTTTTTTTTCCCCCCCCCTTTTCTCATGGTGCCACCTCTCCCACAGCGAATTACAAGCTGACGATGTGTTTCATTAGCATGCATTTTGATGTGGTGGGGGGGATCCTGGGCAGCAAACATCGATTGAATATTTTAAACAAATGATTATTTAATGGGAAATCTGTCAAATTAATGGGAAAATTAGCATCGCGTGCCATTCAGGTTCATTTGGACTGTTCTAATGTCACCTTCATTCAGTCTAGTGTGTTGATGTATTCTTTCGGTTTGTAGGCGAGTCGTAAGCATGTTGTTAACGCCTTGACCGAAAAAGCGGACGACGTTTCTGAACATCGGGAGACACTAGGAATGTCGTTGTCTCTAAACATTACTTTAATGTTAATTAATGACCCACAGAAACGGTGGACATTCGCAGCAGTGCTACACTACACATTTGAAAACACAGTAGCTACAAGGAAGCAAAACAATTTAATTACAACGTAACTTTGTTATGATCTTAAATGTTTCAGATAGGCCTGTCACGATAATTACATTATTGACTTATCGTACGATATATACGGACGTGACCTCGATATCGCCCGTTGTGTTTACATGCGTGTTTGTTTACATAAGAATGGATGTCCCCAGCATTTTAGCCATTCTGTCCTAACGTCTGATCTAGGGCTGACCAATTAAAATTCAAATATCCATCGAATTCAAGATAAAAATGCACATCCGAATGCAAAAACTGTGTGCATTGGAATTTGAGGTGTGCAGCAAGCACTAGCTCCGATTTTAAGACAGTTACGTTGATGTAGCGCTTTTCTAGACACTCAAAACGCATTACATAGTATTGGGGGGCGGGGCGGGGGGGGGGGGGCCTCAACAACCACTAGTGTGTAGCATTCGCCTGGTTGATGCAACGGCAGCCATAGTGCGCCAGAACGCCAACCACACACCAGCTATTAGTGGAAAGGAGAGAGTGATGTAGCCAATTATTAGGGGGCCATGATAGAGAAGGGCCAGTGGGCAAATTTCGCCAGGACACCAGGGTTATACCCCTACTCTTTTATGGGAAGTGTCCTGGGATTTTTACTGACCACAGATAGTCAGGACTCCAGTTTAACGTCTCAACCGAAAGACAGTGTTGTTTTTACAGTGTAGTGTCCCTGTCACTATACTGGGGCATTAGGCCCACACAGACCACAGGGTGAGCGCCCTCTGCTGGCCTCACCAATACCACTTCCAGCATCAACCTTAGTTTTCCCCAGAAGCTCTCCCATCCAGGTACTGGCCAGTCTCAACCCTGCTTAACTTCAGTGTGACACTAGGCGAAAGCTGCAGGGTGATATGGGAATGGTTTAATGCAGTGGTTCTCAACCAGGGGGGGCACCACCATGCTTGACTGCAGGCGAGACACACTTGTCTTTGTACTCCTCACCTGGTTGCCGCCACATACGCTTGACACCATCTGAACCAAATAAGTTTATCTTGGTCTCATCAGACCACAGGATATGGTTCCAGTAATCCATGTCCTTAGTCTGCTTGTCTTCAGTAAACTGTTTGCGGGCTTTCTTGTGCATCATCTTTAGAAGAGGCTTCCTTCTGGGACGACAGCCATGCAGACCAATTTCATGCAGGCTGACCCTCCACCCCTTCAACCTCTGCAACAATGCTGGCAGCACTCATACGCCTATTTCCCCAAACACAACCTCTGAATATGACGCTGAGCACATGCACTCAACTTCTTTGGTCGACCATGACGAGGCCTGTTCTGAGTGGAACCTGTCCTGTTGTTGGAAACTGCTGTATGGTCTTGGCCACCGTGCTGCAGCTCAGTGTCAGGGTCTTGGCAATCTTCTTATAGCCTAGGCCATCTTTATGTAGGGCAACAATTCTTTTTTTCAGATCCTCAGAGAGTTCTTTGCCATGAGGTGCCATGTTGACTTCCAGTGACCAGTATGAGGGAGTGCAAGAGCGATGACACCAAATTTAACACACCTGCTCCACATTCACACCTGAGACCTTGTAACACTAACAAGTCACATGACACCGGGGAGGGAAAATGGCTAATTGGGCCCAATTTGGACATTTTCACTTAGGGGTGTACTCACTTTTGTTGGCAGCGGTTTAGACATTAATGGCTGTGTGTTGAGTTATTTTGAGGGGACGGCAAATTTACACTGTTACACAAGCTGTACACTCACTACTTTACATTGTAGCAAAGTGTCATTTCTTCAGTGTTGTCACATGAAAAGATATTATCAAATATTTACAAAAATGTAAGGGGTGTACTCACTTCTGTGAGATACTGTAATCACAGAAGCGATACATAATTTTAACAATTTGAATAAATGACATGTATTCATGACAGGATATTAAACCCCGTAGAGCTAGGCTCATACTCTGTGCTCTGCTTTCCTGCGAAGAGTTGATGAAATTGAGAAACACTGCAAATATTTTTCCCCCCTCCGTCACCCACCACTCTGTTTGTCCCTTTCTGTCTCTACAGTCGACTCGAGTGAGAGTGATGGCAGTGACTCCGAGCTCAGTGATGCCAGTAGTGACAGAAAGACCTTCATCCCTGAGAGCATCAAAAGACGACACTCGGGTAACTCTATAAGCTTACTCCAAACAGCTCGTGCCTAGATCTGTGGCAGTCCTGTCTAACTAATTGGAAAATCGATCCGTTTCACAAACCACATTTCCTCCTTTATGCTGATCAGCTGTGTCCGAGTCGAGCGGTAGCGTGGCTCTCACGCCCCTGCAGTCCATCCTGAGCAGCCCGGCCCGAGCCAGCTTCCTGTCAGAGAGCCACTCCAGCCTGGGCAGCGAGCGCAGCAGCCTGGCCCCCGCCCCGGAGGATGAAAACACGGACCTGGGACGCACGTCATTGTGTGAGTAATCATCATCACACACACAAACACTTAACCCAGCTTATCTCTCTTCCACATAGCCTGTGGATCTTTCACTGTAAATTAGTGCTGTGGTGGACAGGGCATGTATCCTTCCTTCTTTATACTGTGTAACTGCCTGAGCTCAGCTCCAGGAACTTTCTTAGTATCTTCATCCAGCTAAAGGTAGAAAACTTTAATAGCTGTTCAGCTAAAACCAAATGAAAACGATTGCTAGCAAGGAGCGGCATTATGCTTTAGCCTCACAGTAAATGTCTAACGATTTGACGTTGCTTTCTGAACTCATAGGGCGTCTCAATCAGCTCCGGTGTAGACGAGTTCTGGCACGTTTAAGGACCCAGGGTCTCTACACATTGGGACACTGATGAATCAAATTCCGGCGACATGACTGCGTACGTCACGTAAATGTGTTAGCTTAATCACACGTGTTTCTGTAATGGTACTTTAAGCAGGATCGCAGTCTAGCTAGTGGATTTTTTTTTTTAACGTTTAAAAGCCGCTAGACTCAAACAAACATGAAGTAAAGTTAAACGTCTCTGACGTAAGTAATCATTCGAGAGCCACAACGATAACAAGCTACTTACATTTGTAGATGACGTTGGCTGAGAGTTCGTCCGCCCTTTTTTTTTTTTTTTTTTTTTTTTTTTTTTGGAAATGTTCCAACATTTTTTCATGTAATACAAAGCAGTAAAAATAAATACAGTGAAAATCTGACTCACAAACGCACTTTATTATTTTTTTCTTAACTTTCAGGGCTACCATACGTTATCATTATTATTTTTTTTTTAAAGAAACATTTGATCACTGTTGAAAATGTTTCCTCACATGGAATTAAAAAAAAATAAATCCAGTAAGACTTAAAATGTGCTTCAAAACAGAGCAACTGATCTTTTTTAAAAATGTTTTTTGATGTAAATGTCTTCCATCTGCAGGGAGCCTCACCGCGGAAGTGCCTTCCGTGTAAGATAAAGTTAATGGTGTGTATCATTTTGTCACCCTTAGTGAGAGAAGCGCTCTTTTTTCTTTTCCGTTGTACCTCAAAAGTTTCATCGAGCAGAATTGAACCAAACACTCCAGCCTTGAATTGGAATTTGAATTGGTTTTGCCATTCTCGAGGATCATCCAGCTATTCCCATGTGTGTGCTTGCATGACAGTGCGTAACATGCACGCGATTCCTCGTGTCAGCTGCATCTAAATGAAGCACGTTTTACCTTTATTGTGCTTCTCTAATAAGCACTCTCTCTCTCTCCCGTTGCTATTGAACATACATTGCCAAACCACTCGCTCGCACATGCCCAATTAGCTTTCATTTGCAGAGTGAAGCAGCAGCGTTGGCCTGCTTCTCTGTCCAATTTGTACTGCTTACTTCTACAGCTCCCCGTGCACTCTCTTCAGGTGCTTTCCACAAAGCAGACTCCTTTTACTCGTAACGATCTAAAGTGCGTTGTTTAACGCCATGTCAGTAGATTTCTTCGCGGCACCAAAGGAAATGTCCGATTGTAGACCGTTTAGCATTTTATTTATTACATTTCAAGCCGAAGGTGGGATTGGATCCATTGATCAATTCTCTCCAGTGCTTAATTATTTAGAGTGTGCTTCAAGGATACTACTCTTTTGGTTCCAGGTGAATTCTCTCCAGGACCATAAAGCATTGGCTGATCATTAATCAGCTCATCATGAGGTATATCGTATACAGGCATGCACGCGTTCTCCATCTTAAACAGGCAGGGCTTTAGTTTGTTGCCTGAATGCGATTTCACACTTCACGCACTACTTGTAGTCCTATGGGAAGTGGCGGCCACTTTAAAAAAAAAAAACAAACAAACAAAAAAAAAACGGCCTGCCACCAAAAAGCATAAGAACAGAGGTTGTCAAAGAGAGTCGAATCCCAATGATGCCACAGCCATCTCCATCCAGGAGTCCAAGATAGATAATTGGGTTGGCAGTGCTCTCTGTGATGGAGGAGGAAGGGGGGTGTGTGTGTGTGTGTGTGTGTGTGTGTGTGACGAGGTGGTGACTCACTCTTTCCTGTCAATCACAGCGATGCTAGTCAATCTTGTGCATCCGTGAGGTCATGTGTGCGGAACAGGGCAGATAGCGCTTTCCTCGAATTGTTACGATGCAGTTTGAAAAGATGCGTCCGGCTGCCGTCTGCATATTTTTTTTGGTCACAGCGGTGCTTTGAAAATCTATGAAACATTTTCGGAAAGCAATTTTTATGTTTATAGTTACTTGCATATAGTATGTTGCATGTTGTGAAGCATCTGCAAAACAACGCCGTTTCAGTTATCGCTTAAGTTAATTAATGCCAAAAAATAAAATGCGCAAAAACAACATGCTCTCCGTTTCTTAAGACTTTCCTCTGGTGGAAACCCTAAATGATGCAGATTTATCTCTATAATAATCCTCTGATTTGCTTTGCAGCTAAACTATTGCCTGAGCTGCTGTTCTAGAAAATGAATCGGACCAATCAGAATGATAATCCAGCAGCACTGTGTAGACTAAAAGAGTCAAGTTTGAAAGTTGCCTAATTTCAGCAGTCTGGTTAGCTCTAGAAGACGTGTATAGGACCTGATGTGGATGTAAACTGTTTCCTTGTGCTTCACCTATCACAAGATACATGTAAACAGCTAGTGGAGCAGATCTTGCGCTCGTCCCAGCTTTTACACCTGCGTATATTTTAAAGGTGGTGCAGTTTTATCGCAAGTTAAGCAATTAAGAACTTTTCACTTTTTTTCCCCCCACGTTCGTTTATATTTGCTTGGTTTACGGCTCTGCCAAGCAAGCCATTCGATTTTTGTGTGCTTTAAATATCTTCTCATTTTCCCAGCTCAGCTTTAGTGTTGCCTTTCATTTAAATTGGCAATGACGCAAACAGGAAGGGGAGAGGGAAAAAAAAAGAAAGGGCCGAAACATAAAAGCATTCGCACAAGTGATGAAGAGTTCTCCTTCAACTTGGCTGATGGGAAGAAGCGAAATCACCAGCGTGGGTCCGTCTGACTCCTGCACTCCTCCGCCTTCTCCTTGTTCTCAAAAGCTGGAGGCCATTCTTCTCACACTCTCTCTCTCTCTCTCACACACACGCACACCTACACATACCCCTCCCTCCCTCCCTCCCTCCCTCGTCCTTCATTTATTTAATCTACCTTGACATTTTCAGAGTTTGCGTCTTTTCATTTCTCCAGCTTACATAACGGCGGTTCATCATTCTCTGCCATTTCTATGCTGCCTCGCGCGTTGGCAGCAGCCACACGGCGTGATGAATGATTTGCGGAATTCGAGTTGAATGAGCAGCATTCTGCACTTCATGGTCAAACGGCGCAGAGCTTTTGTCCAAATCGGACAGCTATTTATTGAAATGAGCGCGCCGCTGAGGTTTTCCGTCGCTTGTTCCTGTACTGAACTTGACAAGGAGAGTCTTGATGCAGACGTCACATGTCCATTTTGCCTTTCCGAAAAGTTTTCAGGAAGAGGCCTGTAGGGTTACGTTTTCGCAGGACGAGTTTACATGGATATTTACATTTATTCATTTATCAGACGCTTTTATCCAAAGCGACTTCCAAATGAGAAAACATATCACGCAGAGAACAATACAAGTAGTGCTACCATACAAGATCTATTAATTGCATTCTAGAAAAAGCAAAATGCACAGAGTAGAGGCGTAAGTGCCAGGGTAGGGGTTTTTTTTGTTTGTTTTTTATGGGTTGGTTACGTGTTCACGGAAGAGGTGGGTCTTTAGCTGTTTTTTGAAGATAGTGAGGGACAGATACTGTGAAGGTTCTGGAACAGGATCTTGAGCCACGCTGAGTAGGCACTACTAAGCGTCGGTCATTAATCGATCACGGATTGCGTGAGGGAACGTAAGCCTTCAGGAGAGTGTTGAGGTAGGAGGGTGCTGTTCCAGACAAGGTCTTGTACATGAGCATCAAGGCCTTGAATTTGATACGGGTGGCTACAGGAAGCCAGTGCAGGGAGATGAAGAGGGGTGTGACATGGGTTCTCTTGGGCTGGTTGAATACGAGGCACGCTGGTTTTCGGTTAAGGCTCTGGGTTACTGATCGGAAGGTCGGGGGTTCAAGCCCCGGCGCTGCCACGCTGCCACTGTTGGGCCCTTGACCCTCTCTGCTCCAGGGGCGCTGTGTCATGGCTGACCCTGTGCTCTGACCTCAACTTCCTGACATGCTGTGGTATGCGAAGAAAAGAATTTCATTGTACATATGTATATGTGATCAATAAAGACTCATTATCATTAAGTGGTTAAGAACCTTGCCTGAAAATTTAAACTTGCACCACATTTGTAGCAGGCAACTACATCAAAATATGAAGTGAGATCAGGGGTAAAAAGGGTCCTTACATAAGCCAACTAGCAAATACACGAATAACGTCCAAGATGGCATGTTTTTTATGCATTACTTTTTCAAGTGGGCGTTGCAGAAATCGAGTGGCGCGTCAGTCCCGCAAATCCGTCCTAGTCCCATCCACCTTTGATGCGCTCCGGGAATTGAAATCGGAACGTTCCGATTCCCCAATCCCTCAAAGCCAATATAGTCACGCTCCAGACATGGCCAGTCTGCAGCGCTTCCATTTAAAACCCAGATAATCCAATGCTTGTCTGGGAGCTGCTCTTGAGTTTTATGTGTCTCTGCCACTATCAGTCCCAAGTGGACCAAGCCAGAGCTTTCTGAACCAGAGTCAATTTGATTCTGCTGCCCTGCCATTAATCACTCTTATTTTACCAAGCCAGCAGCCATTCAGGAACCCCCTGATATCAGCGCAATAGAGTTAAAGGGCCTGGATGTGGAAATGCCATTAGTGCAGAACATGTTTATGTTTATGCTTATGATCGTCGTTAAGTCGTGCTTTCTCATGCACAACTTGTTCGTGCTTTCATACTACAGCGCCGTTGAGTTGATTTAATGTTCTATAACAGCAGCTCTGACAGTCGTGCCGACTTACGGGTTTCTATTAATCAGTGTTAGAAAATACCTGAATAATTGTTCTTCATCTTACAAATCTTTCTCAAGTAAATTTTACGCCCGAGAAACAATGCCTTTTTTTTTTACTTCTTATGTTTTAATCGTCAAAGTTGTCAAATCTCCAGTGCCGTGAGATGATATTGTTCCCCGGTTGCTTTCTCGCCTCCAGTCCAATTCACATCAATGTCAAATGAAACCGCAGGCGACTGTGCTACTTGGTCTTTGAGCTAAATGATGGATTTGCCGACGTTTCATACAGACATGCATGGTCTCCTGCGTTCCACATAAAAACGAACAAACAAAAAAACAAAAACCAAGCAAAATTGCCACCAAATCTAAAGAAGCATGCTGAGATGCTGAGGTAAGTCAGCTTTAGGTTTGGTAAATCTGCTAGCTAGTTTTGTTTTTGTTGCTAAATGTTACTAATTAAACATTAACCAGCAAGCCAAATTCTCTGAATTAGCAGAAATTTTTAATAAGTATTTGATAATATGAATAAAAATTCATGTCTGAACTTAAAAAGATTTACTTTTACTCTTGAATCTCCGAGTATGTTTAAATGTAGATACCTTTTGACTTTGTAGATATTTTGGGTCCGTGCTTCGAGATTTAATTGAGTAAGATTTTGACACTTATGACAGTTTCTCAGCACTTATTAAGTCTACAGTTTGCCATTTGAACTGGAGTACAGCTGCGAACGTTTGACACGCAGCTAACCAGTTGGCATTTTCTAAAAGGAGCTGTAGCGTGGTGGGGGATCG
This sequence comes from Ictalurus furcatus, assembly GCF_023375685.1. Taxonomy (NCBI): domain Eukaryota; kingdom Metazoa; phylum Chordata; class Actinopteri; order Siluriformes; family Ictaluridae; genus Ictalurus; species Ictalurus furcatus. The sequence continues at coordinate 4,976,412 of NC_071282.1, forward strand.
GATGGGTGTCTCTTAACTGTCGTAATTAATACCGCTCCAGTCTCCTCTGATTAGCTGCACACAGAGGCGACACCGGTGCAGCGAGGGGAGATGGCTGCCGAAGATCCGGAGTCTGCTTTTCCTCGTCTCCGGGAGTGAGAGGAAGTGGAGCTCTAACAGCGTGTAAACATGGCAGCCATGATGAGTCGCTAAATGCGTACCCTCATTAGGATCGAGCAGATGAGCGATGGCAAGACTCCGAGAACCTCGGTTCACCTTCAGATAAAGTGAAGTTCGGAAAAAGGAATTTTTTCGAATTTAAACAACAGCACTTGTCAAAGTCGGCTGTACAGAAAAATCAGTTTATATCTATATACAACCCCAATTCCAAAAATAGTTGGGACGCTGCGTAAATACATGTAAATATAAACAGAATGCAATGATGTGCAAATCTCATAAACCCCTATATTATTGACGATAGAACATAGAAAACATATCAAATGTTTAAACTGAGGAAATGTACCATTTTGAGAAAAAATATGAGGTAATTTTGAATTTGATGGCAACACGTCAAAAGTTGGGACGGGGCAACAAAAAGCTGGAAAAGTAAGTGTTACTAAAAAGAAACAGCTGGAGGTTAATTGGCAACAGGTCAGTAAGATGATTGGGTATAAAAAGAGTGTCTTAGAGAGGCGGAGTCTTTCAGAAGTAAAGATGGGCAGAGGTTCACCAATCTGCGAAAAACTGCGCCTACAATTTGTGGAACAGTTTCAGAATAATGTTCCCCGATGTAAAATTACAAAAACTATGAATATCTCATCATCTACAGTACATGATATCATCAAAAGTTTCAGAGAATCTGGAGAAATCAATACTGCATGCCCGTGATCTTCGGGCCCTCAGGCGGCAATGTATTAAAAACAGGCATGATTCTGTAATGGAAATCACTGCATGGGCTCAGAAACACCTCCAGAACTCATTGTCTGTGAACACAGTTCACCGTGCCATCCACAAATGCTGGTTAAAGCTCTATCATGCAAAGAAGAAGCCATATGTGAACATGATCCAGAAACGCAGCCGTCTTCTCTAGGCCAAAGCTCATTTAAAATGGACTGAGGCAAAGTGGAAAACTGTTCTGTGGTCAGATGAATCGAAATTTGAAATTATTTTTGGAAACGATGGACGCCGCATCCTCTAAACTAAAGAGGACTAAAGAGGAGAGGGACCAGTCGGCTTTTTATCAGCGCTCAGTTTGAAAAGCCTGCATCTCTGATGGTATGGGGGTGCATTAATGCCTATGGAATGGGCAACTCGCACATCTGGAAAGGCACCATCAATGCTGAAAGGTATATACAGGTTTTTAGAGCAACATCTGCTTCCATCCAGAATCCATCCCATCTTTACGTCTGAGAGACTCTGCCGCAAACATTTGATATGTTTTCTATGTTCTATTGTAAATAACATAGGGGTTTGTGAGATTTGCAAATCATTTCATTCTGTTTTTATTTACATTTTACACAGCGTCCCAGCTTATTTGGAATTTGGGGTTGTACCTTCACGTTACATTTCATGGATGAGGACGTGATGTCTTTTCGATGTAGTATTAAAAACTCTGTTATGAACTGGAGTGCTGTAGCTGAGGATGAGAAACTGTCAGAGCCAGAATTCAGATCTAGCATTTCTACATCTATTGTCGTCGTCCCCCAGTGTTTTTCAGTCTTTCCCAGGAACATAGTGGCGCAGAGAGGTATTTGGAGCTGATGTTGACACTGTGGTACACTTGTAATATAGAGGTACTCAGGTGCTGGGTATATTTGGTGTAAACCCACTTCAAGGTGGATAAAGTAATGGTGTTGTAAAGACCTTACTTAACAAAGATGTAATCATCATTGGATACTGTATTTGCAAGTGTGATTTTCTGTCTCTTGTCCCATGCAAATAAATCGTAAATCTTTTGCATAATACCTCATTAAAATCAGCCCACACCTTCATCTCACCACATGTAATATAATGCGAAGGAGGGTCGTAAAAGTGTTAGTGGACCGGAGTGATTCTTAATGAATGGGGTGGGTGTTTTCTCGAACACTCTCATTGATCGTGGGCTTAGAGTTATTCTCTGTACTGAATTTGCCGTGGTGGCAAATTGCATTAAATGCAGTTAAACACTGTATGTTGTTTCAACCCAGCCAATAATTTTCCCTTTAAACCAATAGATAGCAATAGATACCTGGTGGATTGATTGATTGATTGATTGATTTTTTGCTGCCAAATAACAATACTACATGACCTAAAATCCTTGAAGGTAGAGTTTAAAGACTATCATTTTCACCGTGTCGCTGAGACTAAAAGTATAACCCACGGCACAGCTTCACGGTTGAGTAGTTCGAGCTTCACCCGAGCGTGCCACCACGTACCTTCACGAGAAACCTACACACTCGCTGTAGCTTGAAACCCGAAAATAAAAGACTAGGTGGTTGTGCTTTCAAGCCACAGGTTGATCGAGTTTACTCCGAGGAAAACCTGTTCATTTTTGATGAGGCAGAATGGAATTAGCTTGGACTAGCGGCTAAAATCACCCTGGCTGAGGATTCATTTCTCATGTCCTGCAGCCATCCCTATAAATCTTTCAGTTGCCGCGTATTTAGACGATCGGCTTGTTGATTTGCCTATGAATCTTACAGCTAGATTTCTTTCTTTCCCAAACAGCAGAATAATTCCACAAGCAAGACACGTTTCTAATATTCATAAAATAAATGGATGTGAAATCAGTGAAGAGCCTCGTGGGATGTTCATATCCATCTATCCATCATTCTGTCCATCACTGCTGGTCCACGACTGGTCAGTTCCATGTGTATGCAGACTCTCTCTAACAGAAAGTGCTGTTTGTGTTCTACTCTGATGACTGAGCTGTGTGTTTGGTCCTAACGCTTGACTGGAGTCTGAATGATGGATGTAGTCATTATTTGCAGTGCAGCCTGAAGCTTTTTGACAGTCCAGAGATATTGGACTTTTTTTTTTTTTTAAGGTTGTATTGTATGTGATACCAGTACACTGTTTCCTACACATAGGTTATACTTGGGTGGCTCCCAGGTACATCAACGAGTTTAGTTGCTAGATAGAGCTTTTTACAAAAGTCCTTCTAGTAAAGTCTGTCCACTTGGCGGCCATCTTGGGCAGGCCATTAACACGGCTCCTATCTGTTTGAGTGGTGAGAGACCCATATACCAGCAATGGATTGACAAGATGATGATCGGGAGTGAAAATTGGTGTTTCAGAGTAGAGACGCACCGATACTAAATTTCTCAGTCGATACCGATAACCGATTATTCAGAGTGACATGGGCCGATACCGATAGTTCTGCCTTTTATACCTTCTTTTAAATGAATAATAATGAATTCCACAATTCTGAAAGAAATGCAAATTAAAACTTTATTCTCTCCATTTGAACAAGTTGTTTCACAGTAACTGGTCTCATCAACAGAAAACACATTAATTATCACTTGAATTGATAATTGAATTATCAGTTAGGGCTGCAACTAACGATTATTTTCATAATCGATTAGATTGGCCAGTTATTTTATCGATTAATCGATTAATTGGATGGGGGCGGGGCAAGCTTTCAGTACCCTTTTTTTTTGTTTATTTAAAATAAAATCCACAAACTGAGTGTTACAAATATAAACTGTTTGTCCAAAACAGAAAAGAACCCAATACACACAAACACACACACACCAGAATATATATTATTAATATAGAACTGTAGTTTAATTGGGTGCGTTTTGTGCATCCATAAAAATAATGGAATATATATATAATTTATGTATTTATGCATTATTTTTATGGATGCACAAAAAGCACCCAATTAAACTACAGTCCTAAAGTAATAATAAAAACTTTCACTGCACCTCGTGGTTTCTGTTACTCACTGTCTTTAGGAATATTGTTTTACTCGTGTTTACTTTTGATCATAGTGTTTTAATTAGACATCACACTTCTTACTCGCGCTCCCACTGTGCATCAGCGCGTCTGCACAGCGCGTGATCGGCAACGCGGCCTCGTTACTAATAGATCACTTCCGTTATAATAAACGACAGAATTTGCACTGCTAGCACGCAAATACAGCATATAATCACAATAAACTTCAATTAAACTGAAACCTTTTAAGCAGCTTGCACCAGTTTCCCCTGCCCCTTACACACAGTGGAGCATTTTGGATATAAACGTAAGTCTGTCCTCGTGCATCAGTTTGATTTCCGCGGTGTTTAAAATGTCCCCCTGCCTTAGAGGACTTGGAGGTTACACACGTTCTTCATCAGTCACGTGATGATTTTGCCTCCGTCTGATGGTGACTGAGGTCAAAATTAATTTTTTATTTGTAAATCGCTTTGGATAAAAGCAGCTTCTATATGAACTTGTATGAGTTTTTTGGAGGAATTCTTTAGCAACTCAGGCTCTTCACTGCTGCATTAGGTCACTTTGCCAGAATGAGCAAGAACGCCAGGGTATCTTTGGGGCTTCTCCATAAATAAGAGTCATTAAAAGGCTCTAGTCAATCTTTAGCTATTCCCCACATTTAGCTAGCTCACTAAGCCTCTGTCAAGGTTTGTGTTGTTCTTTGGTTATCCCTCTGTGGGAACCGAGTTCCTAAAAGCCCTAATTCCAAAAGAATCCCTTGAAGTGCATTTAATGAATGCATTAGAACACATCCTGCTCCCCATTAGCCCGGTCTGAATAACCCGCTTTAATAAAGTCCCACCTGCGCTTTCACATGGCAGGATGCAGTCAGCAGATAAACACAGTTCAAATCGATACCTGCGTCTGGTTGCCAGTGATGTGTGGCGTGACAGGTTGAAAGCACGTTCAGCCGCCTCACACTTTACAGCCTCGCAATGCTTAACGAGGAGCCGCACTCAGCTTCCTCTCCTTCAGTATGAGCTGCATACATCGATTTATCGATAATAATAATAAGTGTTGCAGTTTAGTTCCCGTTCTAACGCACTCGCGTTTCTAGTCAAACTGATGAGTAAATGTGTTTATTAGGAGTTTATTAGGAATCCTTTCTCTTGCAGTCAATCCACAATTTCAGTGGCTTCACTTGTTTTCTTCTTGACTAAGAACATCAAATCGGGACGAGGCCAAAGCTCATCCTCATTTCACCCCGAGCTAGCAGATTCAGCTTTCTGATTTCCTCCGCAGCCTGTTCAGTCCTTGCTTCTTTTAGCAGTCGCTGTCAACCCGCAACACTGGTGTCATTAGTTTTTTGACAGCGATAACATCACCCCGGCCTGCCTGCTGTGTGCGCGTGTATTTTGTCAGAGCTTCTCTGATCGGGTATCTGATCCGTGTTTGATACAGTCGCTCTTTTAAGGAAGGGGGGCTCTGGTTGCTTGGCGACTCATAATGGAGGTTTTGCTACAGGCTCAGCATGTTACCTGCCTCCTCTCATGAGCGTGACATTATGACACAAAGCAGCAGAATTAATCTGCTCGGCCCGGGGAGCTCAGATCCATTTACACTCACCGGTGACCCGCTGAGAAAGAGCAGACCGCCTGCCTAATGCACTGTTGAGCTTCGGTATTGTCACAGTCATGCATCAACTGTATTTTATTCATATGTATTTATGCTGACTTGAATGTGTACCTTTTGATTCTCTCATGACTGTTATGCTGGTTCTGTTGTTTAGAGACAACACACATCATTACACATTTTGGTTGTTTTGGTGAAATTTGTTGTGTTGAGATTAGGGATGCATCAGTACAGTTTTTTCACACTGACTATGATCTTACATTTTTTTATTATTATTTATTTTTTAAAAAAATCACAATTAACGTTTCAGTCGTCCAGAAAAGATCGTTTACACCATTTCAGGTTTAACATTAAGATTATTTATAAAGTGTTAGATTTCGTTGTTAGCCTGTATCACCTTTGTTCTCTTTCAACCGAAAACGCCCTTTTTGACCGTTTTTTTTTTTTTTGGCTGAAATTTTTGTATATTATTATAATATAGCTAACTAATGTTAAGTACATACTGTACTTGTCCTATGTTAGCTGAGTCAAATGTACATTGACAGATTTTATTTATCACGTTAAAAACGTGGAGAGGATGTACAATGGAGGAAGGAGGCGGGGCTTTCAGGTCGTGTCAGTTAATATTCTGAGAGTTCATAGCGTGATTGGCATGTATTTAATGTCTACTTTTGGAGCGCCTGTGCAAAATGTGTCTGGTAATATAATATAATAGGTGGAAACGTCACCGGATACCGTGACGTTATATCACGTGTCTAGCTAGCAGTTAACTCCTCGTGCTGAGGTTTTATTTTTAAGTTAGGAAGACGCTTTATATTTTAACAAAGCGGCCTCCTTTGCTTTGATCATATGATGATCGTGAAATGCGTCCAGATCGCTGTCACTAGGCTCATGTCACATAGTATCACCTGGTTTTGGATATTGGTATTGATGCACCTCTAGTTGAGAGAGAGAATTATTTTGAAGTATTGCAGCAGAAGACATGCGTAATATCGCCCATGAGCGTTATATTGCCATAAAATACAAATGATGAACAATAATTGTTTCCCTCGCAGTTAATTAGTGTTTGTTGAAGTTCAGCCCGATAGAGCAATATCCTTCATGTTCACTCACACCTGTTCTTCTTCCCCAGTTTTCATGATTCATCTCCTAATGATTAATTATATCCTGGAGGGCGTTTTGGCAAATCTGAAATCAGCATCAGAGGCATTCTCAGTGGTAGCTACAGCAAGCGTGTGTGTGTGTGTGTGAGGGAAATAGAAAAGAAAACTGAAAATTGAGAATCACCACTAGGCAAAACCTGTTCTTATCCCCTATGGTGACTTGCTCAGATGAGTCATGTTGGCCTGTAACCTCCCCGAGGGGGGCACCGCAGGTCTTTTGAGAGCAGCTTTGAGAAAAAGATTTTTTTTTTTTTTAGTTAGTTAGTTGTAGTATAGTATAGTGCTTTTGTAGACACTCAAAGTGCTTTATATAGTATGGGGGGGGATCTCCTCAACCACCACCAGTGTGTAGCGTCCTCCTAGATCATGCGACTGCAGCCATAGTGCGCCAGAACGCCCACCACACACCAGATATCATTGGAGAGGAGAGAGTGATGTAGCCAATTCAGAGATGGGGATTATTAGGTGGCCATGATAGAGAAGGGCCAAAGGGAGAATTTCGCCAGGACACCAGGGTTATACCCCTACTCTTTTACGATAAGTGTCCTGGGATTTTTAATGACCACAGGAAATGATTTAAGGTTGGCTTTAAGATATGAACTTGTTTGGTTTATGGAAATATCCAGTAGTGATATGGAGCAGGTCCAGGCGAAATTTGGCCATTTGCCCAGATTCTAATACACAAATCTATTTGTCTGACCTATTTGATGCTTAATTAATCTGATTAATTAATCTCCTATTGAGAGTCTAAACAAGCAGCCATGTTTTGTAGTGCTTTTAATTATTTAGTTGAGTGCACTATCCAGAATGCCGGCTACTGCCTCTGTCATTAATTAACTCTGTGTTTTAAAAAAAGAAAGAAAGAGAGAAATCATTTCCACTCGCTGCACTTGAATCTTAAGAACTTTGAAGAAGTCAATGATAGAAGTCCGTTCAGAATATGGCTATCGTTCAGTTTTTACTTGCATTTTGTGTTTTTCCAGTTCATTATTAACCTCCAACACGGCCTACACGCTGGCAGTGGTGGGACCCGACAAAGAGACCATAAATCATTCATCATCAATGGCATCTGGCAATCTACAGCGAGAGGAAACAATGTGATTGTTGGTGATGTTAAATGGACAGGGCGAGCTACGTGAGCATATCTGTGTAAATTATATGCAAAGCAATGTGGTGACTACTTGTAGGAATGAAAAAATGGTGGTCAAGTCCTTTTCCCCCAAAACCACTCTGAAACATTATCCATGATTTTAGAATGCAGACATTTATTCCTACTGATCCCACTGATCACCACTGTTCCCCACCACCAATCACCGATCACTATTGTTCCCCACCACCAATCACTGATCACCATTGTTCCCCACCACCAATCACCGATCACTATTGTTCCCCACCACCAATCACTGATCACTATTGTTCCCCACCACCAATCACTGATCACCACTGTTCCCCACCACCAATCACCGATCACTATTGTTCCCCACCACCAATCACTGATCACCACTGTTCCCCACCACCAATCACCGATCACTATTGTTCCCCACCACCAATCACTGATCACCATTGGTTCCCACCACCAATTACCATTGTTTCCCATGACCAATCACTCACCACCAAAAACCAATCACAGTTGCTTTTAACAATCAAAATTCTACCAAAATTCGCTTCGTGATACTTACTGTACACGTAATAAAAGCAAGGTTTTATTCAGATTTAATCTGTAACCATTTTTCCCGACTCCTCACTTTGTCTGCATTATTTATATATATATATATATGTTTGTAAATAGTCAGTTTGTGGTACCACGACCAAAGACTTTTTTTCAGAAGAAATAAATCATAATCTATTATTTTCTGTTCTGATTAAACTGACATGTAAATCAAATTACAGGGTTTTTATCAATATACTCGTTTTTAATATTTTGTTGTTCCTATATTAACAGCTAATTCACAGGAAAGTGATGAACACTGCACATAATCTAAGCCTAGAAATAAAAGTTCAAAACTTATTTAACAAATAAAAACCTCCATAACGTGATGCTCGGTTTAGGCTCTGTAAGGAGACGAGTCTCCAGTTACAGAAGTAAAGCTGTAGCTTTCATTTTTTTTAATGAATTAATTTTCCTAAGAGCAGCCCCCCCCCCCCCCCCCCCCCCCCAAAGTGTTTACTTCCTTACCTAACAGCATCTTGAAAACATCTTGCACTTGTCTGGGTAATTTGCTACATGATTAGATTAGTCGGCTCACTTGTTCTTTTGTCGTGCAGTGTTTTTTCCGTAATGTGTCTCTCTTGTTTGTTTTCTGTAAACAGCCACACGGGTGACTTGAAGAGCAAGCCAGATTTTGTATTTCTTCAGTATCCCGACGCTTGTGTGACGCTTCTCTGTGCCAGTAATCCCTTTCCAGGATTAAAGGTTGCACATGCAAGCACTATGTTTCAAGAAACGCTCAGATTAGGCGCACGTTGTTTGTAGGCCACTTCAATGTCTGTGCATCTAATGCCAGAGAGAGAGAGGAAGGAAGAAAGGTTTCCCGATCTGTGTCGGGTGGTCAGCTTTTTGATGTGCTACTGTTATGAAGACAACTTTATTTGCTTCACTATTGCGAGCTGTGCGACTTTATAATTATAATAGACAGTGCCTTTATTAAATGTCATTTGACAAGTAAGGAATAAAAGCTAGCATAGAATAGGACGTGTTATAGGAAAATATTTCATAATGGCGTGGTGTGATGCGGCCGGACGTGATTTTTGTGTTAACTATTTACTTTATCTTGTAAAAGTGAAAATACAAAGATCTGTTCTTTATTCTTTATACATCTGCTATGTCATTAATTTATTTTTTTATTTCACTCCTCTAATCCGCAGTTGAAAAATGAAATATATTGACTTCTATATTGTTTTCACTATTTAGCCACGATAATGCGAACCACATCCCATTAGCTACGGTCTGGGGCGCTTGTGCTCTATTGTAGGCAATGAACAATGTGATGGAGAAGACAGTGGCAGCGTTTGGTGTTCTCATAAGACGTCCACTTTCCATAATTTACCCCTGCACTCTCAGACTCCCGGCTTTGTACACTTTACCTCCACTGAGGCTCCTGAAGGTCAGTTCGAATGAGGAGTCCACTCCAATTACACCCTCGTCTCTAAGGTAACAAAGCACTCCTGTCTCCTTGCATCGGTCCTGCTTACGAGGCTGTAATCAGAGTCAATGGAGGTGTTTAGGCCACTGGTCTGTATGGAACGGTGACCCCTGCCCTAACTGGTTTTAGATGCAGGGATAATGTGAAGAACTCTGCACAGATTGAATTTGTATCATTTATGGAAAATATTGACTTAACCCAGATTGCAGAGGGAATTGGTAATGGAAACCTTTTCAGAGTCTTCGTGCTGATTCCACTGGGGAAGTACTCTTCTGAGTACTCAGCACTCTTATGACTCTTTTTTTTTTTTTTTCTTTTCCCAATACAGCATTCATTATCATTCAAGTGCTTTGCCTTATTACATAATCTCAAAATATTACAAAATCTTCGTCCAAATATTTCTTTGCATGTGCTTCTATATAACGTCAGGGGAAATAATATTCGGACACTTTTTTTGTTTGTTTGTTTTTGTTATTTCATATACTTCCAGCGCATATACTGTATCCACTTTATTTAAAATTTATCATTGAATAAGACGTTGCCATTGTTTGGGAAGATTTCGCGCAACAGTTAGCAGTCATGGTTCTCAGGGACAAGATTATTAAACAACACTCCAGTGGAAAAAGCTGCAGCGCCATTGCAAAGACTTTAAACATCCCTGTCAGTCCAAATGGTTCGGTAATAAGCAGGTGGAACGTTCACGGAAACGCAACTAATTATCCCTGGACAGGTGCACCATGCAAGATTTCACAATGCATTCTCAGCCTGATCTCAAGGAAGGTATGAGAGACGCCAGCAGTCACTCGAAAAGAGTTGCAAGACGACCTGCAGGAACAACGAACGGTGAACTGCTCCACAATCATCTCTGTTCCTACACTTCATGAAGAGCTCCTCTGAGATGCGTGTCTGAAAGCACTTAGACAAATCACACATCATTTGGAGTGAAAGATGAAACCAAAATACTTGTTGGCAATAATTCAGCTTGTCCTGTTTGGAGAAAGAAGGTCCGGACGTATGATTTCAACAATGAAGGAAAAGAGTGCTTCTATATAATGAAGAAATCATTTACCCCACATCCTGTGAGAAAAGCCAATCCTGATTTGTCTTCGTCATGATTATTATAGCTACCGCTTGAAATTTCCCAGCAGACAAACGGCATTACGATATCTTTTCTTAAAAGGACAACAGTGTCGGATCTTTGTAACAGACACTTCATTGAATCAGACAAGTCATTAAACCAGTTAAAGTGAGGACACAAACCCTCAACCTTCTCCTGCCCGTTGCATATTTTTAGGCTTTTCAGTCTCCTCAGTGGAATTATATGGTGCTTTATGTGCTGAAGTTTGGCAGCTTTCACTCCACTCTTAACAGTACTGACCTAACTGCTATGTATTCAGAGCTTAAGGAATTTCAGCCTCTACTGCACTTGTTGAATTATATTTGACACGGTCATTGAGTGCATTTAAGAGCTAGTCACGAAACCACACAACAGCCTTCAGAGTTCATCATTCTTATTCACAGAGCAAATTGAAATTTTATCGGACAGCCTCTTCAATTAAGCTGCGTTTCAACTCTCCGCACTGTACAATTCCCAAGGTTCTCAGCGCAGCACTGTGAAATAATGGGAAGATGTTGGGCGTTGTAATGCATGAACAGTTTTCCTGTGTGCTCTGGGGGGAAAAAAGCAGCTCTTACACTGCTGTGAAAGCCAATCAGGCGATGAATTGATGAAATCATCATCCTTTGAAAAAGCCAAGCTTTTATTTTATTTTTTTTTTTTTTACACAGTACTCTCATTCAATTAGAGAGAGACAGAAGGATTGTTGGGAGGGAGGCGGAGGTCAGGTGTGGGCAGGAAGGCTTTATGTGCTATTGGCGCACATTAAAAGGCAGTGATGGACAAGGTCTGTGCAGGTGTTTGTGCTTGGCTTTATTCTTCAATAGTAACTCACTTACGCACTTGTTACTGTGCAGAAGTTCATCCTGCCACCTCCGTTTGTCTCGCTACAGTCAAGGTCAATAACAGTCATTTCGCTCTGGAGAGAGTTTTGAAGTTTGTAGCCACTTGCTCCTGACTGTAAAGCAAGATGAATTTAACTAGTCTTGCACCAAGCATTGGTTTTTAAAGAATGAGTCCTTAACTGAGAAACAAGAGCTTCTGAGTGGCAAAAAAAAATCGTGCGCGTCTGTGAGCTCACGTATGCGGAAGAGGGCAGATAGCGTATTCCTCCAAGTGTGTTTCCACATTGCCCTGTGTCGCAGCATGAGCGGCAGTTTGAAACGATGTGGTTGCTGGCTTCACACGTCTCAGAGGAAGCATGAGCCTGCCTATGCCTTATTAGTAACTGCCGTGTCATAGGGGAGAGCTAGTTACTGGGTGGGAATTGACAAGTGACCAAATTGGGTTAAAAAGGATCTGAAACAAGGTCTATATTTCTTTTAACTAAGTTTCACTTTAAGCTTGGGCCAGCCTACAAGATTTATACAGTCTTACCCAGACGTTTGTGGACACCTGACCATCACACCTATAAGTGGTTCTTCACCATAAAACTGTTGCCACAAAGTTGGAAGCACACAGTTGTATATGAAGTCTTCATATGCTGTAGCATTACAGTTTCCCTTCACTAAAGGGTGCAAACATGTTCCAGCGTGTGCACAGCATGCTCCCTGAAGACATGTAGGTTTGCCAAGGCTGAAGAGGAAGGGTTGGAGTGGCCTGCACAGAGTCCTGACCTCAACCCCACGGAACACCTTTTAGGATAAACCGGAATTCCGACTGCACCCCAGGCCTGACCTCACTAATGCTCTTGTGGCTAAATGAGCAAATCACCACAGCCACGTTTCAAAGTCTTACGAGAAGAGGTGGAGGTTATTATAACAGCCAAGGGGGGCCAGATCTGGAATTGTATGTTCAACAAGCACTTATGAGTGTTATGAGTGGCCATATAGTGTATATTCACAGATTTATTTCTTTTTCGGTCTGAATTGTCCTTCAGTCATCAAACTCCCCACACTTCCAGATTATGCTCAAGAATCTCTGAAACCTGGGATCTTGCAGAATTCCTCATGAACCAAAAAGACTTCAGACCAAACCAAGTAAAAATTGTCATATTATATACCCTCATATTGGGAACTTTTGAAGGTTAGCATTTAGTGCATCCCATAATCCATTTAGGAAAAGCCTCAAATCCTGGTGGCTTTGATTCCTTCGTTTGGTGCACTCTAACTAACATCTGTGACATGGATGACTCATACACTTGATCTCCATTTTAGCTTTACCTCTGATCTTGGACATTTTTGGGCTTCTTAGCCCAGGGAAAGAATATGGTATAATGATTTGAATGTGAGCGTGTGCCTCTGAGTCATCGTATAAAGGTTCAGGCAAGGAAATTCACAGGAAATATATATTTTTTTACATAAAATATCAGATTAGCATAACATGCTTAGAGTGGAAAATAAATTTCAGATATTTAATCCTTAGGGCTTAGTTTTATCTTATCATTTCATGAGGTGTTTCGCATACAAATTTGCTGTGGTTTTTTTTTTTTGTTTGTTTTTTTGCTGTCCTGGCTCTATGGATCTTAGGGAGACAACATACAGTCATCCAGTATACTGTCTAGCAGCTGCTTCTTCTTCTTCTTCTTTTTTTTTTTAAAAGACATACTTTTGTTCAACTGTGTTTGAGGTAAAATCATTAACCATGGTTGCCAGCTGTCAGCAAAATTTCCAGCCCATCTACATCTCAACTATACAAAAGACTTGAAATTGGCCCTAAAAATTCAGGCATTGAATTGATATTCATGCCGACGTTATCCACTCACTCCCCCAGAACAGAATATATCTTACAACAGAAATGGTTCTGTTCATCATAGACACACTGTCTGCGCTTACACGTTGCCTTTGTTTGCTGAAATTGATCAGAAAGATTAAAAAAAAAAAAAAAAGATCTTGATGTTATTTTTATACTAGCCCAATTTGGTGTAAAAACCAACCCCCCCAAAAAAAGAAACCTTGGCAACTCGGTCATTAACTGTTCTGCCCAGTGATCCTCCATCCATCCATCCATCCATTTTCTGTACCGCTTATCCTACACAGGGTCGCGGGGAGACTGGAGCCTATCAAGGGAACTTTGGGCACGATGCAGGGGATACCCTGGACAGGGTTCCAGCCCATCGCATAGCACAATCACACCCACATTCACACACCCATTCATACACTATGGACAATCAGCCTACAATGCATGTCTTTGGATTAGTGAGGAAACCCTTGAAGCACTGAAAATATTCATAGAGCAAATATGATGCAGCATGGTTCCTGCTCCAATGGGCCTCACTAATGATTGTTGCTGTTCCCATTTTTACCACTAGGTACAATAATAACCCTGTGGAGCTCAATGGTATGATCGCACAACATCTAGAAAGACCTTTTCTGTTCTTGTTTACATTCCACTTAGGAAGCAGTCCCAATTTATTGAGCTTGCATGTGACCCGTCCTGAAAGTGCCGAACTGCATTTCCCTACTTAAAGCCAAGGTCGTGGCCAGTTCAATTACAGTCAAACCCACTGTTGTTGTGCACTCATCTACTGCACAACTTGTCACATGTTCTGTTTGATTTGTGAAAACCCTGCTTCATGCATTATAGCACCAGTGCCTGACTGGTAAAGGAATCCCACCTCAGAGGCCTTCTGTCCTTTGCCTGTGTTCGCGCGTTTGATGTGCAGCTGTGGTGGCGGCGATTAGATAAAGCACATTTGATGGAGGCTCTGATAAAAGTAATCACTTCGTTTGCAGTCTGTCTCTCACTAGCACGAGACGGCTAGCGTTCCACATGTATCCATGGTAACGAGACGAGAGCCTGCGCACCCGTGTGTGACTGCAGGAATCCTGGTTTGTTGTTCACCGTGTGCGAGTTTGCACTTACTATCTAAAATAGGTCATAAAAATGTCCTGTGTGATGGAACATCAGCTTTGGTCATTCTGTTTGTGTAGTTAACCGCAGAATTGTTGACACCCTTAAAGAAAAAAACATAAATGTATAGTAATTGTATAGTACTGTATAATAATGTCTTAGAAGGTTTAATCTGAGTATTTACAGCTAATCCCTTACCACAGTTTAAATCTATGAGCTTCAACCAAATCTTTTGTGAGCAGGAAGTGAATCATATTGATCTCTATTGATTTAGCCGTGCCTCATTAAGATGCAAGTGTTAAAGGATGAGCCACAGAGCGCCTTCTCGCTCCAATCATCGGTCTTTCTCTTCTGTAACCCCCGAGCATTGTGTGCCATTTCGTTGGCTGCTGACAAGCCACAAATTCCCACAAGCACCTTAATTACAATTGATCTATGCCGTGTCCTTCCACTCACTGCCCGAGTTAATTTATCATTTAGTTCCACTCGGTTATCTCTTATATTTTTAGGGAGTTCCTCATGTTGCACAAAGCCCAAATCTAGCTAATTTCTCTTCCTCCCTGTCACGTTGTCCAATATTCATGTCCTCCTGGCTCAAGTACAAGTTTTGTGCCCTAGAACGTTAAAGTCTTGTCTGAGGTGGAGGACACGGCGCGGTTCTTAGAATTCATCTCCCTTCCATGCACTGCCTGTTCAGATTCGTCTGCCTTCTTATTCTAAAGCTTTTAAAGAAAGTAACATGATCAGGAATAGACCACTTTTCAAATGGTCATGGCTATAATGGATCACAGAAGAGCTGTAGGAGGTACTCTGAAATGCTTGGAATGATCTACCAGCTGACATTTCCCCCCTCCTTTTCTGGCCAATTACGTCCTGGCCAATTCCCGACCACTAGCCAGCTCTCCCAGATCATACAACAGCTACCAGCCAGGGAGGGTAAAAGCTATCACATGCTTCCTCCGAGACGCATGAAGCCAGCCAACATTGTGTTCGAACTGCTGCTCATGCTGCATCACAGGACACTCTGAGGAAAGGACTATCCACCCTCTTCCACATACGTGAGCTCACAAATGCACATGATTGGCTAGTGTCACTCTGACTGATAAGGGAGTGAGGATGTCACCCCTTCTACCAAAAGAGCAAGGCCAATTTTACTCTCTTGCTATGTGCCTAAGACTTTTGCACAGTACTCTATCATTTTTCCTTCTTTATCATCTTTATGATCTTGGGGTATTTTCCTGGCAAGAGATGGATTACCAATTGGAAGGTCAGGAGTTTAAACCACAGCACTGCCAAGCTGCTACTGTTGGGCCCTTGAGCAAGGCCCTTTACCCCCTCGACTGCTCAGATGTATAGATGAGATAAATGTAAGGCGCTCTGGATAAGGGCATCTGCCAAATGCCATAAATGTAAATGTAAAGTAGCCTTACCTTTATTTCCTAAATCGATTCACTATGGCCTTTGCCCTAATTAGTATTCTTATTTGACCGCATTCAAATAAGAATGCGGGGGGTATTGCATCATGCTGTCCCTTGAGAAAGTCTCCTATTAAAAAGCCAACACCAGATTAAACAAGAGAGAGGGAAGTCCAAAGTCTGTCTGCCCGTGATTAACGGTATCTTAATGATAGCCTGAAGAGCAAAGGTTTTTTGTTTTTTTTGTTTTTTTTTTTGGTCGGAAGCGTAGATATGCGCATTAATCGACGAGAGAGAAAAGAATCAAGTAAAGTGGATCAAAAATAATCAGCATGACCTTTGCAAACTGTCATAATGGCCAGTACTTTGACTGGTCAGTGAGAAGCAGCACATCTCTCGACGTTTCATTGGTTTTATTTAAATTATCATCATTATTTTTATCGCTCTGTCTCTTTCTCGTCCCCGCGATCCAGTGGCCCAGTGAAACGCAGCGTGTGGCGTGACTCATCGTTTTACAAAGAAGTGCTGTTTTGATGGGGAAATTATTAGATTAGCATTTTGGTCTCATAATTTTGTTCTTTAAACTCTGATTCTGCCTGTAATATATTTTCATGTTTTCCTGTTGTTATTAATTATCCGAATGGAAACAAAACAGGATGGTGGCTGGTGGAAATAATTGCTTAGTTTATTTAGGGTTGTTTTTTTTTGGGTTGTTTTTTTTTTTTATATGGGCTTGTTTAGTGGGTTCCTTCTAATTTTTCTCCCTAATTCTCATTCACTAGCCAGCTCTCCCCATTATACAATAGCTACCAACCAGGATGGGTTGGGTGTTTCCACTTGTTTCCAGGCTAAACACTTCTTTTCAGATTGCTCCTCCTACTGCATCACAAGACACTCTGGAAAGAATGCTGTCTGCCCTCATCATTTTTTCAGGACTTGGCTCACCTTTATCTCATTAAGGTAATTTAATCTTCAGACTCCAGTTGTAAATCTGGCCTGTTTGAGAAGGTTGTAAAACGTGATTTTCATTTAGAGTCAAGCTTCAGATATTGTTATTAGCCTTAGTTGATGTGGACCATTCGCTATTCACCAGTCCCTGCGAACGAGCCGTTACTATAGAAACGCAAGTATTATAAAGAGAGTTACTGTATCTGCGATGTGATTTAAAGCCGGTACTACTGTCAGTGCTGCTGTTACCTTCTGACCAATCCGATTTGCAAATTCAACAGCGCTCTGCTTTAAGGCTTACTATCGTAACGGTGAACTAATTGATGGCAGACGTTTCTGTTTTTCTAGCGAAGTCCATCAGACTGCACTGTTCCTAACCACGTTCTCCCACACTGCACGAAAAGCCACCATCCCGAACCGAGGTCACGTCTCCACAGTCTGCCACTTCTCCATCCCCCCCCTTGTGTGTTACAGCCGAGCCGCCATTCTGCTGTTTGGTCCTGCTGTTTAGTTTGACCCACCGCGTCTCCTAGGTGGCTGCTGTCGAAGAGCCTGACAGCTGGGGGGGGTGGGGGGAGATTGAGATGCTCCTGTGGTCCTGTTTGTGCTGCACCTCCATTTTTTTTCCTACTAAATAGGCTGACTGGGAGAACAGCAAACAGTCCTGTGAAGCAGTGAAAAGGGGGATATTTTTGGCACACAAACATTGACCAGTACTGAATGGTATGGGGGTTTATTGGATCTCCACAGTATTCAAACAGAGATGAATAATGCATCTTCTCATCTAATCTTCTCACTTTCTGATCGGCTGTCTTTTTAAGAGATTATGTCCATATTTCAGTTTGCTTTGTACAGGAGTACCCATTTTTCCACCAAAACTCCCCTCTGTCTTTTGTGTCTCTCTTGAAAAGTTTCCCTGTGCCAGAAAGCTACCAGAAATTTTAACTAGAGCGACTCGTCAACAATTACACAACTGTTTTTGTTCAGGAGTGAACACGAGCCGACAAGAAGGCTACAGTAACTCAAATTTACAACTGTGGTAAAGAGCAGAAAAGCATCCAAGATGACAAGAACAGGAATCTGAGGCTACAGTGGACTCAGGTTTACAAAATACTATACAGGTGAGGATTGGTTTTTAGTTTTTGACACCATTTTGCGTAAACAGTAAGTAGTAGCAGGGGGAAAAAAATCCCTGGAGATTTTTTCAAATACTTGAATCAGACCATCTGGCCATGTGATGGTCAAAGTCACTTCAATCACACCCCCACCCCCCCATTTGATGTGAACATTATCAGAAGCTCTTGACCTGTTTATTTAGGTTATTTTATGCAATGCACGTCAGTACATGGATAATTCCATGAATGAGCATGAATAAAAATGGCCGATGAGTATCAGAAGCATGTATTTGTGGGTGTATTCATAAATCCAGTGACTGTAAGTGAGGTACACGTTGGAATAATTCCAGCATAGTTAACAAAGTTCTTTGGGAAACTTTTGATGTGAACACTTTGTACAGTCCTGTAGCTTTCTCGCTTCCCTCTTTCAGAGTTGTAGCACATCGATTGCTCTGTAGTCGGGGTCTTGCATTTGATTCAGTAGTGCTCTGCCTATAGAACGCTGAATCACTCTGCCAATACACTCTCAAAGGCCGTTTGCTGATATTTTTGTATGCGCCTGAAGGTCTTTCTGGGATTGTGGATAGAAAATCTGTGAGAAGTAAAGGTAAGAGGAAAGTGGAGGTTCTCCTGATTTTTCAAATGGATTGCGCAGATATTCGCTATCATGGAAATCTTAATTATGGCCAGTTTTGTGGCTCTTGCTGTCACTATCCTGACAGTGCTACTGAAATGACACCAACCCGAACAAACTGAAGCCAAACGTTTTTATCTTCCAGTGTTTTGTCCCTCGTGTCCTATAAGACGTCAAAACATCGAACAGCCACCGCGCAATCGGCTTTAACCACTCATCCCCCTTTGAATCCCATTCCTTTTGTATTGAATGAGCACAATGACGGGCCTCGATCATCGACAGGCATCGATCACCCTCTCATTAAACCTATGTGCCTTGTGCTTTCCAGACATCTCAGTAGGTCCACATCAAACCAAGGCTTCACTCAATACTGTGACATGGCATAAACACCCGTCTACTTAACCGTCTCCGTGTGCTCAACAAACCTAATACGGCAGTTTAAAAGAAAACATCTATTTGCAGGAGAAATTCCAGCTTCGTGCACCAAAAAAGGAAAAAAAAAAACAACTATAAATTGTCTCCAGATCAGTACAGACGCAAAGATTATTGATGCAGTTATAGCGTAATGATGAGGGTTTTTTTTCTCGTCCTTGTGAACATCCAGTTGACATGATGTTTTTGCTGGTGCACATTATCAGTATGTCATGCTTGGCGAGGCTCAGACAGAAAACAACGTCTATTTTTCAAAACAGTAATTATGGTGCAGCAATATGCCTCCGTTGTTGTCCTGATGGCGGTGTGACAGTTCATTTCTCTGTGTATGTGGCAGTCTGTGAGCTGGATGTGGACATAATCAGTGGGCTGTGATCCCAAGCAAATGGTGAAAGAATCAGATTTGCCTTTCGGTTTTTTGTGTTCTCTCAGCAGCATGTAAAAATATATAGCAGCCAAGAACTACTCTACTGTAAGATGGGAAGAGAGGCTACGGTTCATTCCGAATCACTGTGGTAAATTCGGCCTCAAGGTAGGAATACCTTTCGTTTGCCCTGGCTCTCATGTAGATACCACTGTATGCCAGTTTTCAAGGCCTGAATAATTAAATGATAATAAGATTCACGTAGGCTCCCAAGATAGCTTTTTTTTTTTAATAGGAGTGCACTATTAAAAGAAGCAAAGTTAAAGAATGAGTTGAAACTAGGGGTTGCATATATAATAGATGAAGCTGCTGTTTGGAGCTGTCAACTAATCGTGCTGGTGGAAGAGCAGAAAGACGGATCATAAAGAAAGCAGGTTAAAAAGTAGCCTTCAGTTGATTTCGGAGTAGATGATATCAGTAACGAGGGCTCTGTCGATGGACATGAGCTTCCATGCTGCGCACTCTGACTTCCAGACTCAACAGTTTCAGCTGAGCCTCCACATGGAGTGTTTTTAAAGATTTGCTACACGCTTTAATACTATAGCACGGTGCAAAGAGTTATTCATTTGCACGTTTTACGCCGATTCATTTCTTTTCAGTGTAGCCTAAAAAGCATTGAAGCTGAAAATGGAATTTGTAGCCCGTTTATGGCTGTTAATTGAATTGCAGTTTTAAACAAATAACAATGTTTTTGCAATATAGCTTGGTGGTATTTCACATCTGGACCAAGTAGGTTGTTTAAACTATGCAGGGGGACGAAATAACTGAAATGCCACATCAAAAAGGACCTTGACTTTAAAGGAGCCGCAAGTACAAGTGCAAACCCAGTTGCCCAGGTGAGTTATATAGATTTAATGATGATTGCAGTGTAACCACTAGTAGCATGTATCGATTAAACAGGTCGTCAACATGAGCGAGTCCCAGTGATGCCCAGCAGTGGAATTTCCAGGTGCATCAGTCACAAAAAGCGGAAAATCTTTGAATGGGGATATAGAAGGAAAACGGTTTCAAAAGTCATGGCAGTGTATGTCAAGCACGGACAAACGGCATCAGCAAAGAGAAATAGTAGTCACAGGTGGAAACTCACCAGCACAGATAGACATATCCTTTCGAGAAAGTACAACTACGCCCTCTAAAATATCTACAGAACTGAACAAACATCACTACGAACCAATTTCAAAATAAACTGTACATCGTGAGCTTCACAAAACTGGAGTTCATGGCAGGCCAGCCAATCAGAAATATTTCAGATCAAAGGCCAAATATGTATAACTTGGTGTGAGGACCACGAAATCAGAAGGAAAAAAAAAAAAAAAAACAAGGTCAGCGTTCACCATATTGGACAGATTTATGTTTGGAGGAAGCCAGTGGATGCTTTCAACCCACAATGCCAACTGTTAAGTATTATTAGATCCAATGTTTGCTTTGCGTGGTCGTGTAAGAGCCAGTAAATATGAGGTGGTTTTATACTGTAGGAGCTCTTTTTCCTCATATTCCAGGAAGATAATACCTCCATACTTACTGCGAAATGTATTCAAGCATGGTTTGTTAAACACCAAATTGAAGTGCCATCCATGGCTTCCTCAATCAGCACTGTGATTGTGAGGTAGAACTCCACATCCTTCAACCCTCCAAAAAATCGTTAAATTACTCGCCCAATAAAACGGAGTTAAATTACTCGCCTAATACTATTTTAGCGCAAATTCAGATGGAATACGCTGAATTACTCCAAAGCCCATGAAGGCTTCATAAAGGTGAAGGTAAATGATATACTGGTCACAAGTGATTTATATGTACAGTATTCTGCAAGGCTGCCATGTTCAAAATCAGTACCATGGCAGATGGAAGGTGTTAAATGTGAGCGGTAGAAGGAATCGCACTTGTGCTACGTAATCTCCAGATTATATTCCCTCCCTCACATTTTTATCCTCGTTCTTTTTTTCCTGTGTTTGTCTCTATCTGTCTGTCATCTCCAGTAATACTGACAAGCACTCAATCGCTTCTGTAGAACCAACAAGAATCTGACGGGTTTGTTTAAGTGCTTGTCTGAGCGCGGTCCTGCACACTGTAAGAAAGCTGCATTACTCTCTGGACAAAATGTCTCCATCTCCTCAGTGTTTCTCTCGACAGCAGTGATGTCCTGCACCCATTTTGATATGTAGTCACGCAAGACGACCCTTTCCGCATGCTTTTTCCTTTGCAGGGTCGTAATACACAGTGAAACGTTTAAAGCCGCATTCGACACGTTCGAGCTGACGGAAAAGATGACGCAAACAACCTCTCTTTGCAACCATGCTGATCAGAAGAGCATCTCAGAATGCACAGCATGTCGAACCTCGTGCTAGACGGGCTGCAACAACAGAAGACCACATCGGGTTCCAGCCAAGAAAAAGGGGTCGAAGCTGAAACTGGGCGGTTGAACATTGGAAACAAATGACTGATATGACCAAAATCCCGAATACTCCCCGGTAATAATTCCATTACTTCACCACCCCATGTAAAACTAATCCAATCCGAATGGCTTTCGAATTTCTAATGGTTTGTCTCCACGCCTCCTGTTCGACAGCCACTGTACAAACGTGTGGCTACGTTTAGATGGACTCCTACTGACAGACACTGATATCTCCACTCACTCAATTTATACCGATTTCATTCTGTTGCCTTGTAACGGCCTACTGGAAAGGTCTAGTCCGTCTCTAATTACATAGCAGCGAGACGGCAGCTCTCGATAAGCATCTCTCTTACTGTGAGAGCACTGACCTGCTAATCTAACCCATTTTGAGACGTACAGTACAGGTTGCCAGCCTCTGGCAGCCTGTGATTTAGCTTGTGACCTACAAGAAATGATGGGCAGCAGCGTGCGATTCAACAAATGCAAAAGAATAATAATAAAATTGAGTAAACTGGGCAAGTTTTTCCTGATTTATCAGCGTTCGCCAGAAATGAACAATGGTTCATTCTTTAATGGTTTTCTACTTATATCTAGCTAATAATGTCATTTTAGTTGTTTTCCCATCTTCAGCTTGTCTTTACACCCTCACTTTTAGGGGGGAAAAAATTGGATTATCATCATTGGATAATTAAGTAAGGAATAACGCACGACAGACCGTGCTGTTATACGAAAATGATGCATACTAGGGTGGTATGATGAGGTACAACACGCAAGTGGATTGCCGCCGTCCCCCGATGCGCGTGATTTTCCACGATCTATATAACAGCACGATCTGGAATGTGGTGTTCTGCTTATACCACCGCCAATTGCCAACAGTTACAATGTTTGATTTATTAAATAATGACGCACTGTAATAGTTTATATTATATGTAATGTTGTTAAACGTCCAAGAGACAAGTTCCTGTTCTCACTAATGTTACAGCTGCGATAAACAGTCATTCCTTTACCAGCCTCTTGCGCTTTCTCTCCCGTCCCCCCTTTCTCTCTCTCTCACACACACACACACACGCACACTAAAAGCACAGCCTGTCATTTCACCCAGAAAATAGAAAGCGTAACCGCGACTGAGAGCACTTATAACCGAGACTCCTTCCTTAATGTTAAATAAATGTCTCGTAAGAAAGAAAAGTCATCACATCGACGATTTTAAGAACGACTTTGCTAAACATGACATTTTTTTAAAAAATCTGCTTATTAGTAGACTTATTTGGAGCATCTGCTGTGCAAGTCCTTGTGTATGTTACAATAGAAGCAGTAACATGTTAGAATGTGTTAATATTAACCTATCACTCATATTACAGCCAGAACTACCTGTGCTGTTGTACAAAAATAATGCACACTTTCTGACCAATCAGATTCAAGCATTCAAAGACGCTTTGGTATATGTGTATATGTGTTAGCTTCCAAATGAGGGACTTGGCACTCTTTCTGATGGGTCAACACACTGTTGCAAGATTCTACATAGAACCTAGAGACAACCACAGATCCTTTAAAGATTCTTAATCTTTTATTTATATTACGACAGTTATTCATGTCCATAGCTTTAATGTAATTAATCTTCATTAATCTGGCTGTCAGTCTTGCTGTATGGTTTTGCCTAGCTTGAATTGGTCTGATTAATACCTTGATTATAGCAGTTTGTGTAATATCGACAATAATTCAGTCAAGCATCAAGATAACATGAAACTTTAGCCGCATCAGCTTGAGAATAATTAGCATTCCTCCGCTTTTGATTGTTCTGAATCGGCTGGAATCCTTAGTGAAGCCTCATTACATCCCGTTCGGAGCAAACACACGTATGGATGAGACATAATCGCTTCAGACAGGCTTGATACTGCTTAATACTGCGTATGGACGGGATGGATGCAGTGTTTTACAAACAAATTATAGCAAAAAGACATTTACAGATGTCTCTTCATTATTATTATTATTAATAATAATAATAATAGAAATATCAATCTGCAGCTTCTTTTACATCCAATTTTCGCTTTGTAAGGAACGTTTTATAATGGAGAATTATATTTCTTTGTCCCCGTTTAAAAACAGTGGAAGGGGTGGTGCAAGGTTTTGCACCCAGCTGTACGTTCTGTATTATTCACATGGCAATCAAGAATTTATTTATTTATTTATTTATTTAATTTTTTTTTACACATCCCATTTTAGTAATAGGAATATACAGATTTTTTTTTTTCTTAAAATGTGAAAGACAGCCAAGCAAAACCCTCAACAAATAAATTCAAGTCATAACCCCGGTTGCATATTTATAAACCTGAGACATGAGCCCCTCATTTGCATTCCTCATTGTCTGAATTTCCAAACCTAGTGGGTTAAACATTTTTGCATTTTGTTCCCCAGATTGCAAGCTGTTGCAGTCATTCAAATTCCTCAGCGTTGCGAAATGATGCTCAGTTGTTCAGCACAAACAACCGGATCACAATCAATAAACATCACTCTTGCCGTTATCATTAATTCTCACCTTCCAGATGACCCCGATGCCAAATGAAAAATGCACTACTTAATGCGCATTATTGATGTTGCTGCACAATTACAACACCGATGAGTTGATCAATTAATGTTACTTTAGGGAAGATAAAGCCATGGGCTCATGCTTGGATCTATGCTTTGAGTATCCTTACAGCGTGTTGAAATAAATAACCGTGCATATAAGAGATGTCAGTATGCCAGTCAGTCAGGCTTCCTGGTTGCCTTGGCAATATCCTTGTCCAGAGGTAGTTCTTGGATGGAGACACCGGCTTAAATGTGTTTCTAGCTGCCAGACTACTGTAGAAATCAGACTGAGCATGTCTGTAAACATGTTGTTTTGTCCTCAGTGTTTGCATCAGAAACAGCCACATGTGCTTCTGATGAATGGACTGATGAATGATCTACTCTGTAATTCCCTATTTCGCTCTCTCAATCTTTGCAAAAGTACAACATTGTCCGTACAACATAGGACACACTGTCTGCACTTACGTTTTGCCTTGGTTTGCGGAAATGTCTTGGATCGAATTCCGATTGTTTGCTGTAAAAAAAAAAAAAAAAAAATCTCATTGG